>NC_051322.1:23402738-23705769 GCF_015220235.1 Choloepus didactylus | reverse complement strand
TATTATATGTGAGTGCCTGGCAGTACCTGGGACCTCCCTTGTGCATTGTTTGTAGATCAACTTTCTGGGATCTAGAGGTATCCTCTTGTATTTTTTTTAAATTCATATTTATTGAGATATATTCACATACCATGCAGTCATACAAAACAAAGCATACATTCAGTTGTTTACAGTACCATTATATAGTTGTGCATTCATCACCAAAATTAATTTTTGACACTTTCATTACCACACACACAAAATTAATAAGAATAAAAATTAAAGTGAAAAAGAACATGTAAAGTAAAAAAGAACACTGGGTGCCTTTTTTTTTTCCTTCCCCCATTTTTCTACTCATCCATCCATAAACAAGACAGAGGGGAATGTGGTCCATATGGCTTTCTGAATCCCATTGTCACCCCCATAAGCTACACTTTTATACAGTCGTCTTCAAGGTTCATGGATTCTGGGTTGTAGTTTGATAGTTTCAGATATTTACTGCTAGCTATTCCAATTCATTAGAACCTAAAAAGGGTTGTCTGTATTGTGCGTAAGAGTGCCCACCAGAGTGACCTCTTGGCTCCTTTTGGAATCTCTCTGCCACTGAAGCTTATTTCATTTCCTTTCACCTCCCCGTTTTGATCAAGAAGATGTTCTCCATCCCGTGATGCCAGGTCTAGATTCCACCCTGGGACTCATATTCCATATTGCCAGGGAGATTCATTCCCCTGGGTGTCAGATCCCACGTAGCGGGGAGGGCAGTGATTTCACCTGCCAAGTTGGCTTAGCTAGAGAGAAAGGGCCTCATCTGAACAACAAAGAGGTATTTGGGAGGAGGCTCTTAGGCACAATTATAGGGAGGCCTAGCCTCTCCTTTGCATCAACAGTCTTCCCAAGGATAAGTCCTATGGTAGAGGGCTCAGCCCATCAAACCACCAGTCCCCAGTGTCTGTGAGCACATCGGCAACCATTGAGGTGGGGATGCCCAATACCCCTGCATTCTCCACCAGCTCCTCAAGGGGGCTCTGCATATTTTTTTCATTTTTTTTTAATAACTATTTTTTTTAAATCAACTATATAAAAAAAAATTTAAAAGAACATACAATAAAAAAAAACATTTCAAACAAACCATAACAAGGGAGTCCAGCATGTTCCTACTCTACCCCAAGAAAATAACCTAATCTAGCAACATTTCTGTGAACTTGTTCCTATCATACTCATCAGAAATTAACAAACTATAGTCATTCCTGGGCATTCGCAGAATGTTAAATTTACGCATGATAGCTTATCTGTTCCCCTTTCATTAATTGCTGTCTGTCGCTAGTTTCCCTATATTCTACATTATAAACCATTTATTTTAGGAGGGTGTTGTTTAACCTCCAATGTTTGTGAATTTTCTAAGTCTCTGATGGTTATTGACATCTAATTGTATTCCATTGTGGTCAGAGAATGTACTTTGAATAATTTCAATTTTTTTAAATTTATTGAGGCTTATTTTATGTTCCAGCATATGGTCTATTCTGGAGAAAGTTCTGTGATTACTAGAGAAGAATGTGTATCCTGGTGATCTGGGATGTAATGTTCTATATATGTCTGTTAAATCAAATTCATTTATCCGATTGTTTAGGTTTTCAGTTTCCTTATTGGTCTTCTGTCTGGTTGATCTATCTACAGGAGAGAGTGATGTGTTGAAGTCTCCCACAATTATTGTGGAAACATCCATTGCTTCCTTTAGTTTTGCCAGTGTTTGTCTCATGTATTTTGTGGCACCATGATTGTGTGCATAAACATTTGTGATTGTTATTTCTTCTTGTTGAATTGCCCCTTTTATTAGTATGTAGTGGCCTTCTTTGTCTCTCATAACATCCTTGCATTGAAAGTTTATTTTATCTGAGATTAATATTGCTACTCCTGCTTTCTTCTGGCTGGAGCTCGCATGAAATATTTTTTTCATCCTTTCACTTTCAATTTCTTTGTGTCTGTGTCTAAGGTGAGTCTCTTGTATGTAACATATTGATGGTTCATATTTTTTCATCCATTCTGCCAAACTATATCTTTTAATTGGGGAGTTTAATCCATTTACATTCAGTGTTATTACTGTGAAGGCATTTCTTGAATCAGTCATCCTATCCTTTGGTTTATGTTTGTCAGATATATTTTTTCCCTCTCTCTCTTATTGTCCTTTAATGAACCAATATTGAATCTCTTTAGTACTGAACCTTTTTCCGTATGTCTCTCTCCTTTCTTTGTTTCTCTGTCGGTAGGGCTCCCTTTATGATCTGAAGTAGTGTGGGTCTTTTATTAGTAAAATCTCTCAGCATTTGTTTGTCTGTGCAAAATTTAAGCCCTCCCTCAAATTTGAAGGAGAGTTTTGCTGGATAAAGTATTCCTGGTTGGAAATTTTTCTCTCTGAGAATTTTAAATATGTCATGCCACTGCCTTCTCGCCTCCATGGTGGCCGCTGAGTAGTCACTGCTTAGTCTTATGTTGTTTCCTTTGTATGTGGTGAATTGCTTTTCTCTTGCTGCTTTCAGAACTTGCTCCTTCTCCTCAGTATTTGACAGTCTGATCAGAATATGTCTTGGAGTGGGTTTATTTGGATTTATTCTATTTGGAGTTCTCTGCGCATTTTTGCTTTGTGTATTTATATTGTGTATAAGGTTTGGGAAGTTTTCCCCAACAATTTCTTTGAACATTCTTTCTAGACCTTTACCCTTCTCTTCCCCTTCTGGGACACCAATGAGTCTTATATTTGGACGTTTCATTTTACCTATCATATCCCTGAGATCCATTTTAATTTTTTCAATTTTTTCCCCATTCTTTCTTTTATTCTTTCTTTTTCCATTCTATGGCCCTTGAGGTCACTGATTTCTTGTTCAGCTTCCTCTAGTCTTGTACTGTGTGTATTCAGAATCTTTTTAATTTGGTCAACTGTTTCTTTTATTTCCATAAGATTATCTTTTTTTTTTATTTATTCTTGCAATTTCTTCTTTATGCTCTTCTAGGCTCTTCTTCATGTCCTTTATATCCTGTGCCATGCTCTCGTTGTTTGTCTTTAGTTCTTTGATTTATTGCTCCAAGTACTGTGTTTCCTCTCATCTTTTGATTTGGGTGTTTGGGTTTGGGTTATCCATATCGTCTGGTTTTTTCACATGCTTTAAAGTTTTCTGTTGTTTTGGGCTCTTGGCATTTGCTTTTCTTGATAGACTTCTTTTGGGATAGGGTTCTTTTAGTTAGGACTTTAACTAACCACCAGATGACATCTGCGAGTCACCTATTTCCCTCAAGTCAGTTCTCCTCAACTTTGTATTTGTGGTGTGTGGGGGTCTGATTCTTGTGGGGTCCAATTGGTGCACTAAGTTTGCGTGTGCTGTTGGTGGTGTCTGCCGTGAATGTGAGGCCTGTGTCTGAGTGGTTAGGGAGGCAGGACAGCTTTAATAATCAAACCTCCCAGGTGTTCCTGGAGATTTAAGGCTGTTGCAAGAGTCTAAACCTTCATTTCAGTCTCGCCACAGATTGTCTCTGCTGCTGACCCACAAGTCCTTGGTATTGGCGTATGGTCCCTGGGATTTCCGAGTGGTTCCCTCTTCCAAGCCGTGCGCTTCTTGGGCCTCTGCTGAGGGAGGCAGTGCTACATCCAAGTGCATGCCGTCCCTCAAGGGAAGTTGTGGGCCGCCGGGCCATGTAGGTGCGTTCCCAGCCTGATGTAAAGATGGCTGCATGGGACATGTTACTTTCCCCCTTTTAGCACAGCTCCACCTTCCCAGCACTGGGAGAATTAGGTGTGGGTGTGTGAAAGGCTATTGTCTACACCCGATATTGTGGCATGTGCACGTTATGGAAACACTTCCTGTCACACTGGGTTTTTTGGGGCAGCTCTGGGCTGTGGCTGCAGCGCTGGGCAGGAGCAGTCCCAGCCCACCGGGAAGACGGCTGCTAGGGGTGTGGTTATTTTCCCCTTTCGGCTCACCTCTGCCTTCTCGCTCTGAGACAATTAGCAGTGGGTGCCCGAAAGGCTATCTTCCATGCCAGATATTAAGGCGTTCTCACAGCCCGTTCCTGCTGCGCTTCAGTGTGAGGTTCTCGCTGCTGTATCTGCAGCCACTTTTGGGTTTTTTACAAAAGAACTAGTCCGCCTCCAAATACCAGCCCACGGTTTCCCCACACCTCAGCATGACTGCTGGATATTCAGCAGCTTACTCACTCGTTTCAGAATGCAGACTTCCGGTTTCACCAAGTGCACAGTCCCTGTGGATTTGGCAGTCCTTGTCCAGCTGTTGCATCGCTGGAGCTGATGTTCTGGGTCACTTTCTGGCTTTTATCTAGTATTTTTCATGGAGGTGTTTTTTTGCTCCGTCTCTCCTAGCCACCGTCTTCGACAATATGTTTTTTGTTTGTTTGTTTGTTTTTTGAGATAAATTCAAACTTACAGTAATAGTTGCAAAAATAATACAAACCCCATACACAGAGCTCCACCATACCCCAACTCCTCTGCACCGCTACCCTGATCTACCAACTTTAATATTTTGTCACTTTACCATTTCTTTCTTTCCCTCCCTCCCTGTTTATCATCCATCATCTATTACTCTGTTTTCTGAACATATCAGAGCAAGTTGCACACATCATTGAACAAATAATATAATTCACATATACATTTCCTGTGAACAAGAATATTCATTTATGTAATCACATTAAGTGTAGTTAAGAAGTTCAAGAAATTTAACATTGATATAAAGCTTACATTCTGTATTTCATTTTTTTCCTTATGTCCCAACTGTGTCCTTTTGAGCCTTTTCTCCTCTGTTCTTAGATCTCATCCATGATCATCTATGGCATTTAATTGCCATTATCTATTTAGACTGTCTTTTTTTTTAATGTGGAAGCATATATACAGCATAAATCTTCCTATTCCGACCCCTTCAAAGCATTCCATTTAGTGGGATTAATCACATTCACAGTGTTGCAATGCCATCACCTTCCCACCATTCTTCACTAGAAATTTCCCTTCACCCCAAACAGAAACCCTACACTCATTTCTTATTAACTCCGCATTGCCCCTTCCCCAACTTCTCGTAAACCATACTCTACTTTTCTTCTCTATGATCATATTCTCTGGTACTTTCTTCGTGTTTACCATGGGGCTTGAATTTAACATCTTAAGTCTATAACAATCTTGTTTTCTTTGATACCAACTTAACTTCAATAGCACACATAAACTATGTTCCTATACTCCTCCATTCCCCCACCTCTATGTAGTTCTTGTCAAAAATTACCTATTTTACATTGAGTCCAAACCCACTGATTTATCATTACAGTTTATGTATTTTAGATCCTGTAGGAAGTAAATGGTAGAGTTACAAATCAAAAAATACAGTAGTATTGGTATTTACATTTACCTTGTGATCTTTACTGGAAATCTTTATTTCTTCTTGTGGTTTCAGTCAATTGTTTAGTGTCCCTTTCTTTCAGCCTGCATGATTCCCTTTAGCATTTCTTATAGGACTGATCTACTGGTGATGAAGTCCCTCAGCTTTTGATTATCCGGGAATGTTTTCATCTCCCCCTCATTTTTAACCTCCAGGTGTTTGTGAATTTTCTAAGTCTCTGATGGTTATTGACTTCTATTTGTATTCCATTGTGGTCAGAGAATGTGCTTTGAATAATTTCAGTTTTTTAAGTTTTATTGAGGCTTGTTTTATGTCCCGCCTATAGTCTATTCTGGAGTAAGTTCTGTGATCACTAGAGAAAAATGTGTGTCCTGGTGATTTAAGATGTAATGTTCTATATATATCTGTTAAATTTCTCTATATCTCTCCTTTCTTTGTTTCTCTGTTGGTAGGGCTCTCTTTAGTATCTAAAGTAGGGCAGGTCTTTTATTAGCAAAATCTCTCAGCATTTGTTTGTCTGTGCAAAATTTAAGCTGTCCCTCAAATTTGAAGGAGAGTTTTGCTGGATAAAGTATTCCTGGTTGGAAATTTTTCTCTCTCAGAATTTTAAATATGTCATGCCACTGCCTTCTCGCCTCCATGGTGGCCACTGAGTAGTCACTACTTACTCTTATGTTTCCTTTGTATATGGTGAATTGCTTTTCTTTTGCTTCTTTCAGAATTTGCTCCTTCTCTTCAGTTTTTGACAGTTTGATCAGAATATGTCTTGGAGTGGGTTTATTTGGATTCATTCTATTTGGAGTTCGCTGAGCATTTATGCTTCGTGTATTTATATTGTGTGGAAGGTTTGGGAAGTTTTCCCTAACAATTTCTTTGAATACTCTTTCTAGACCTTTACCCTTCTCTTCCCCTTCTGGGACACCAATGAGTCTTAAATTTGGACATTTTATTTTATCTATCATATCCCTGAGATCCATTTCAATATTTTTTATTTTTTTCCCCATTCTTTCTTTTGTTCTTTCATTTTCCATTCTGTGGTTCTCGAGGACATTGAGTTGTTGTTCGGCTTCCTCTAGTCTTGTAGTGTGAGTATCCAGAATCTTTTTAATTTGGTCAACAGTTTCTTTTATTTCCATAAGATCATCTATTTTTTAATTTATTCTTGTAATTTCTTCTTAATGCTCTTCTAGGGTTTTCTTCATGTTCTTCATATCCTGGGCCATGCTCTTCTTCATGTCCTTTATATCCTGTGCCATGGTCTCCTTGTTTGTCTTTAGTTCTTTGATTAATTGCTCCAAGTACTGTGTCTCCTCTGATCTTTTGATTTGGGTGTTTGGATTTGGCTTATCCATATCATCTAGTGTTTTCATATGCTTTAAAATTTTCTGTTGTTTTTGGGCTCTTGGCATTTGCTTTTCTTGATAGTGTTCTTTTAGGATATGTAGTATTATTGAAACCACAATCTCTAATTTGTCAGATGTACAGCTTGGTGGCGTACGCTTTTTCTAACTAACCAGCAGATAGCATCTGTGAGTCACCCATTCCCCTCAAATTGGTTCTCCCCAAATTTGTCTTTGTGGAGTGTGGGGGTCTGGTTCTTGTGGGGTCCAATTGGTGCACCAGGTTTTGGTATGTTGTTAGTGCTGTCTGCCCTGAATATGAGGCGTGTGTCTGAGCGGTTAGGGAGGCAGGACAGCTTTAATAATCAAACCTCCCAGGTGTTCCTGGAGATTTAAGGCTGTTGCAAGAGTCTAAACCTTCATTTCAGTCTCACCACAGATTGTCTCTGCTGCTGACCCACAAGTCCTTGGTATTGGCATATGGTGCCTGGGATTTCCGAGTGGGTCGCTCTTCCCAGCCATGCCCTCCCAGGGCCTCTGCTGAGGTAAGGCAGTGGTACGTCACAAGTGCGTGCTGTCCCTCAAGGGAAGCCCTGGGCCGCTGGGCTGTTCTGGGGGATTCCCAGCCTGCTGTAAACATGGCTGAATGGGGCATTTTAATTTTACCCTTTACACACAGCTCCACCTTCCCAGCTCTGGGACAGTTAGCTGTGGGTGTATGAAGGGCTATTGCCCACACCCGATATTGTGGCATGTGCGCAGTGTTTCGGGAAACACTTCCTGTCATACTGGGTCCCTTGGCACGGCTCTGGGCTGTGGCTCCGGAGCTGGGCAGGAGCTTTCCCAGCCCGCTGGGAAGATGGCTGTAAGGGGCTTGGATTTTTTCCCTTTTGGCTCTCCTCTACCCTCCTCACTCCGGGACAATTAGCAGTGGGTCCACGAAAGGCTATCTTCCACGCCAGATATTGAGGCATTCCTGCCGCCCTTCACTATGAGGTTCTTGCTGCCATATCTGCAGGTGCTTTTGGGTTTTTTTTTAAAAAAAGAACTAGTCCACCTCCAAATGCCAACCCACGGTTTCCCCACACCGCAGCACGGCTGCTGGACATTCAGCTGGCTCACTCACTCGTTTCAGAACACAGACTCCCGGTTTCACCAAGTGCATGGTCCCTGTGGATTTAGCAGATCTTGTCCAGCTGGTGCATTGCTGGAGCTGGTGTTCTGGGTCACTTTCTGGCTTTTATCTAGTATTTTTCACGGAGGTGTTTTTTTGCCCTGTCTCACCTAACCGCCATCTTAGGTTCTTCTCGACAGTATGTTTTTAATTTTGATGTGTCATCTAAGTCTCTTTTAATCTGCTGGTTCTCCCCTCTATCTTCTTCTTTTCCTTTTCATTAATCTTTGAGGAACCTGAGGTATCTGGCCGAGTGATTGCATATTCCTCCCCTTGTATTTTCATATCACCTTTTGGAGTTTTAGTGGCTCTACCTTGAACTTAGTGTGTTCCATGATTACTGTTTATGTATAAGAAGTTGTACTCTTTCTTATGCAGTTTACTCCATAATTGACAAAACATTATATTATTTTGTACAAAATTTTGAGCTCTGAGAATAGGACTCATGGATGTGGGAACATGCTGGAACCGGGGTTTCTTAATGATTTTCCTAGTTGCAGTGTAATTGCAGCTTTGCTTTTTGCGCTTTAATTTCTTACCCTCACAAGATTCATATAGAGCCTAACCCTTGGGAAATAGTAGTCTGGATGGTAGATGTCTTTGCCTTCTGCAAATCCCCTAGGAGAATCAGTCTACCAAGAGCCACTGTGTTTTTGAGGCCAAGGAAAAACAGATCCTTTAATAAGTTGTTGGTCTTATTTTGATAGTTATTTTACCTCTGCTCTTTGGTTGATGGAAACCCATCTTATCCTGTTGAGCAGTTCTTTGCATGAGTAACATGTATATCATGTTGTATTGGTTCTTTCCCTAATTTTCTTTTATACAAATTGTCGGTGTACACTGTAAGAGTGGTTTACATAGTTTTTTCATATCATACTTCAGTCTGAAACAACACAGTTTTATCAGAATTCCCTTCTTTTGATGGTAATATATTTAAACACAATCGTCCTTCACTTCTAAATTTTATTTGATCATAAGGTAATAATTTTAAGTCTTTGCCTACTTGTTCCCATTCATCTAAAATTCTTGTCTTTGTAACCAAAGCAATTCTTATTTTGTGACCCCCAAAAAAGTGTCTCTTTTGCCTAATTTATGAAGCTGCTTTTATTCAGGTGTTTTACTGAGAGCAGTCCTATTTTAGTTGCTAGAGGGGGATGAAAAAAAATTAATCACAAATTCTGTACCTAAATAGTTCAAAAGTGAGGATAAGATGTCAGGAAAGGAATAATTTTTGTGAGCTGTTTTGAAATATTACAGAATTAACTTGAGTATGTGTATACATATATATATAGTTATAATGTGTACCATATACTACATGTCTGAAAATATTACTGAACAAGAGGAGCATCTAGGAAAATATAATAAACTTGATGAATGCATATGAAGCAAGTATCTAATCTAAAAGAGAACATTTACAAATCTTTTTCCTTTTGACATGAATTTAGTTCTACCAGTTCTCTGTTGGAAATCAGCGAGAAGGGAGGCTTTTATGCCATGGACATTACCCTGAAATCCTCGTTGTGGATGCCACCAGCCTTGAGGTGCTATACTCCTTAGTATCAAAGATATCTCCAGACTGGATTAGCTCCATGAGTATTATTCGATCCCACCGAACACAAGGTTAGTGTATCATGTCCATTAGGAACTTCAGCACCATGACTTAGTGTTTAATTTATTGTATAGTGCTGTAATTTATCATAAACTAATATTTTGGGGTATAGTTTTTGATTTAAGAAATAGCTATCCCAGTAATTTGTGGTCTTTCTTCTCTTTCATGACGGCATCTTTGATTGAATTGAATTAAAATGTTAGACTGTCTTCATTTCAGGGGGTAAATCACTAGCTTTTGGCAATCTTAGAGTGTGGGAGTCATATTCTGAGGTGGGGGAAGAATATCTTCAAATCCTACCCCCTTGGAAATATGGTGGGTGCTTAGGAGGGATAGGAAGTGTTTACATTTTTCATACAGAGATAATGAAAAGGGAGGACATGATACAGTTAAATTTAATGAAAGTTCCTGGTAAGTGTCTGGTACATAGTTGATACTCAGTAAATACTAGTATCCTTCTTTCATTTCTATTGAAAATCTTTTTTCAATATAACAAGTGAGTACAAAGGTAAAACTGTTCAGTAAAAGAACAATGATTATTGCTAAATATTGAATGTATATTCTTCCAAGCCTTTTTAAGGAGCATTCTTTGTTTTTCCCCCTAAATGACTTCATCATTTTATATTCTTTAAAGACTGATCTATCACCACCACTACCACCACCACCGCCACCAGAACTTCCATTTATTCAGTGCTTACGTGTCAGGCACCATGCTAAGCATTTACATATGCCATAGATTCTCACCAGGCCTAGTGGGGTCGGTGCCATTGTTATCTGTTGTAAAGATGAGGCTACTAGTATGCGCTGACTGGTAGCAGTTGAACTCTAGAGCTGTTACTTGAACTATTTCCTCCCATCAGTGAACTTCCTTTAGTTTTATGGGAACTTTCCTTTATAACATCTTAGGGTCAGAAATCAGCACATATAGCTTTTTATTCAAGAGTCATTCAACAAATATTTATTGATGCTTACTATCTTCTGGGTACATGGGATTGAACTACTTAAGGGACTCAAATTCTAGTAGGGGAGAATGATAACAGTTTAAGGTGTAAAGTGTGACAATAAGTGCATATACAAGGTAGAGAAATAGTATAGAGAGGATGGAATTAGTGAGGGCAGTGAAGGAGGTTTAAGGGCAGTAGGAAAGTCTGCCCAGATAAGATGAAGTCTGATCTAGAATTTGGAGGATGAGGAGGAGTTTGTCTGGCAGATATGGGGACCAAGTTGTTTCTGGCAGGAGAAATAGTCTGTACAAAGGTGCAAAAGCATTACCAATAGTCTTGGTGTGTGTGGAGAACTATAAATTATCTTTTCCTGGGGAAAGGAAAATGAAGGGAGGTGTGGCATATGAGACTGGCAAAGTTGACAGGAAACAGACCATGAAAGGCCTGATATGCCAGTCAGGGAGCCTGTATTTCACACTGTATATCAGGGGTTGGCAGTTTTTTATTATAAAGGGCCAATAGAAAATATTTTAGGCTTTGCAGGTCATATGGTCAGTCTGTGAAACTACTCAGTTCTGCCCTTGTACTGTAAAAACAGCCATTGACAATAGTACATAAATGAATGAGCCTGACTGTTCTAATAAAACTTTGTTTACAAAAACAATCACTGGGCTAGAGTTGGCTGGTGGGCCGTAGCTTGCTGACCCCTGCTAGTTGGGAGGAAACTAGTTAGGATATTATTTTAATAGCCCTGCCAAGAGATAGTGTAGTCTGAGCTAAGGCAAAGAAAGACTATGGGAATAGAGTGGATGGACTTGTAACATTTCTCTGAGTGTTTTTCAGAGTATTGGTTCTGAGGTTTGTTAAGAGGTATTGGTGAAAAAGGAGAGTTCTGTGTTCAAGTATGTTTGAGAGATGCACATTAAAATTGAGCAGGCTTCTTTAATGTGGTACCTTCCCAGAGACGTTTTTATGCATATTAGAGGATTATTGCTTTATTACTGAGCCTAAGAATGAAAATGAGATTCAATTTAACTTTCCATGTAATAGGGAACTAATTGTTAGCATGCTCGCCTCTAATTTTAGTTGCATTCAATGCTTTTTTTAAAATACTATATTTGTGACCAAGCAGTTGCAGATTTTGAATTTTTATACTCTCTCCATATATGGGATACACATGCACACACTGTATCCCAGAGTAGAATAGAATAAATAGAATGTAATTTTAATAGAAAATTGTGCATGGTCCATGTTAATTCTGAAGGTTATAAGTTCATAATGTTGTAAACATACACAACTTTTAATCTGCATTTACCATATTCTAGTCTGTGGTATTTGGGAATTCTAGATACATTGGTATGTTGGACTTTTATTGTAATTGACAGCACTTGTAAGCTGGGATCACTGGAAATGTGGTAATCATATTCCAGTGCCTTATGTTGCCTAGGAAGCTATGCAATATGCTAAAGTTTTTACTTAAAGATAAACACTTTTTTTTTTATAACAGTAATAACTAACCTTTATTGAAAATTTAGTATGTGCTGAGTGTTACACCTATGGTGTGCCCTAATTTTCATGTCAGTTCATTAAAGTAGGTATCATTTATATTTGCTTATGGAGAAGCTAACTGAATTTGAGATACGTTAGGTAAGTCATCTAATTTGCACTGGCTAATTGATGAAAAAAATGTGATTTTTAGCATATGCCTCCCTCACTCTGGAGCCTGCATTAGAGTCCTTTCTAATGTTCATCCTCTCAAAGTTCATGCATGTTACTGTGCTGCTGTAACTGGTCCCTTCCCTGAAGTTTACGAATTCAGGTTTTATATCGTGTTTTTCATTTTTTCACAATCTGTGGAGGGCGTAGTGTGCAACATGATGTCTGAAGGGTGGGCAGAGTAGGTGGGAAAGGGGGGAAATGAGTGCTTTGAAGAAATAAAGTAACTGTCATCATCCATGAGAAATAATTGAAGGTTGTCAATTTTGGACAATAAAAGTTCTTCTTTAACCTAGTAATCAAGAACATTTTGAAATGATAAAACTTGTTTATCAGAAATAAAACAAATTCAAGTAGCTAGAAACAACTTTTCCTTGAATTCTAAATTTTTGGTGATCTCTGTTTAACCTGTTTCAAAATCTGATTTCTCTTATGTCGTGAAATGCAGAGTTAATGATTTTTCTGCTAATTGGAAAATATACTGTTGTTTCATTTCATTAAGTGAGTTATCTTAATATTTCAAAAGAAAACGTATTGTCTTAAACCTTGGCTTCTTATTCCTTGTCTGCTCAGAGGACACCGTGGTGGCACTCTCAGTGACAGGCATCCTGAAAGTGTGGATTGTTACCTCTGAAACGAGTGGGATGCAGGTGAGGTAAATGAGACTAGAGATGATTTTCTGTTTTTATTTCTCTTTATGTAGTCATAAATTTTAGTAATGATATGCCCCCTCCCTTTTCTTTTTGAGTGGAAGGAAAATGCTATTCACTTTTGATAGTCGTGTCAATACGGTGTAGAAAATACCCTAGTGTGCTGTCTGTGTGAGTGAATTATCTTCTTCACTTTTGAAGGTAAACATCTGCTTTATCAAGGATATGGAGTGGAGAAACATATTGCATGGGATAGGAAGTAGAGAAACATATATGTAGAGGTGGGATTTTCCTCAGTTGCTTCTGTTTAACTTAAAAGTTAAAGGTAGTTTGCCCCAGGGAAAAAAAATAAAATAAGACAAACCGCCACAAAAAAAGCATACAAAGCCACTTTCAGTCCTTTATCTCAGTTCTTTAGACTTGAATTTCTTCTTACTTTTTATCCATGAGAAGGCAAATCAATTTTCTGACAAATTGATGCTAATCTCCTCAATTAGGGAAATTTTAGCCATTGAATATAGATATAACTGAATGAATTGATCATTTTTTTAAAACCTAAAAGCACATATAGCTACAAAAATTAGGATTAACTCAAGCTTTAATCATCTATCATTGCCAGAGAGAGATGCACTCTTACTCTCATCAGTAATCTTAATAGCTTTGTTAGAAAATACTTTTGTGACCTGCTGTTTTTTTTTTAATGCCATTTAAAAAAATTTTTTAATGCATTTTTTATTGTGAACTTTAACATATATGTAAAAGTGATAACTTTCAAAGTACAATTTAACAACTAGTTAGCAAATTTCAAAGAATGTCATGTGTCACAGTGCCACAACTTCAGCTATTTCCATTATTGTAAAATATAACATACATACAGAAAGGTGTTAACTTTCGATGTAAGTTACATAGATAATTTCAAAAATTGTTATGGGTTACAGTTCCACAGTTTCAGGTCTCTCCTTATTATGCAATATAGTGTATATACAGAAAATTGAAGACTTTCAAAGCACAATTCAGCAAGTAGCTATAGAGCAAATTTCAAAGGATGTTATAGCTTAGAGTTCTACTATGTCCTTCTAGCTATTCCACCACCCCGTATCTAAAAATACATATATTTATATAAAGTTTCAGTATTCATAGACCTTTGTTAAATCTTATCTTGTTTGTTGCTACCCCTTCCTCTCACTTAATCTCTTTATCTTCAGGGGTGTCTAGGCAGTGAGCATTCTAACTTGTTCATATTGAAAGGGGGTGTTGACAGCATGGGGAAAGGGGCTGCATCTGATTATTGTACTTAAAGAAGCTGTTGCCTCTGGGTTTTAGGACTTGTCTGGCATAGGAACACTGGTGGATTTATGTTTCTGAGAGATGAAACTTAGTGAGTGAATCATTTATAGAATCTCAGGTAGGGACCTAGGTATTTGGGGACTACTTTTGTTAAGGGCATGGCATACTGTGGCCATTTGGGATGTCTAGCTGGAGCTTGCATAAGAGAGTCCAGGATAATCTCTCGACTTTATTTGGGATCTCTCAGTCACTGTAACTTCAGCTAGTAACCTTTCTTTTTCTCCCTTTTAGTCAAGTAGGCATTTTCAGTCCCTCACTGCCAGGGCCAGGCTCATTCCTGGAAGTCATGTCCCACGTAGCCAGGGAGATTCATTCCCCTGGGAGTCATATCCGTCATCGGGGGGAGGTTAATGAATTTGTTTGCCGAGTTGGGCTTAGAGAGAGAAAGGCCACATCTGAGCAACAAAAGAGGTTCTATGGAGGTGCCTCTTAGGTTAAATGCCGTTTTATTGAGATATATTCACATACCAGATAATCATCCAAAGCGTACAATCAGTGGTTCACAGTGTCATCGTATAATTGTGCATTCATCACCACAATCAACCAGCTATTTTCTAAAGTATGTTTTTGCTGCTTTTTACTACTTTGGTCCCTACACAAGTATCTAAAATAATGAAAATATCAAGCAATAGCACTATTTGGTTTTGTTTTCTTTATCATTTTGTGATAATTTTAATTGACAAACCTTTCCTATTGTTTTACAAATCTTTCTCTTTTCAGGATACTGAGCCAATATTTGAGGAGGAATCCAAACCAATCTATTGTCAGAATTGCCAAAGCATCTCTTTTTGTGCATTCACACAAAGGTCACTTTTAGTTGTGTGCTCCAAATACTGGAGGGTAAGATTACATAAATAAGAAGCTATGTTTTTACACCTCAAGGTGTTGGTTTATCAGGCTTCTAAAGGTAACTTTAAGGAAAAGTTTGGTGCAAGAATATTTTAACCATTTGTAATTCATGTCTGATTTTCATTTCTATTTTTTTAATGTCTTTAAAGTGGTGGGGGAGTTGGGATTCAGCTATGTATTGTCTTTTTTTTTATTTTTGAAATTTTGTTTCATGGAATGATTCGGTTAGTGACTACTATTCTATTGCTGTTAATTTCTATTTTTTTTTTTTTTTTATGTTCTTTTAGTCATTATCTTTTCAGAACAATGTAAGCAGTCATGAGGTTTCTACAGGTTGGACACATCCTTGTAGGATGTTATAATACCCAAATTGTCACTTCTCTTGGCTTCTTGGAGTCAGGAGAATGTCTTCCTCTCACTTCAGAGCTGATCATGGAAGGAATATACTACTTCTTCATTGCCAGGCTTTAATATTTCCACAGTAGAAAAATAGCAGCATGTTTTGTTCACTTGCTCTGTATTTAGCACTTTTCTCAGAGCTTTCCATGTATTATTTCTTTTAATCCTCACAACAGCTCTCTGAGGAGAGGTGTATTAGTTATCTATTTCTGCAAAACAAAGTGACCCAAAACTTAGCAGCTTAAAGCAACAAACTTTTATTATCTCCCAGTATCTGTGGGTCAGGAATCTGGGCTTGGTCTATGGTCTTTCACAAGGCTGCAGTTGTGCTCTTAACTGGGTCTGTGGTCTCACTCAAGGCTCACTTAGCGGAGGATCTGCTTCCAAGCTCACTGACATGGAGGTCAGCAGCCTCAGATCCTGCTGGCTTTTGTCTAGACACACTGGTTTCTTGTCATCGGGCCTCTCCAACAAGGGAGCTGGCTTCCCTCCAAGTGAGTGAGCAAGAGAAGGTGTGCCCAGGACCCACCTACTCTTGGAAATGAGATCTCCTCACCTCTGCCACATTCTGTTCTCTAGAAATAGTTACAAAACCCAGCCCACAGTCAAGAGAGGGGAGTACCCAAGAGTGTGAATTCCAGGAGGCAGGGATCATTGGGGCCATTTTAGAGGCTGCCTAACCACAGTTAAATCATTATTTCTCCCATTTTGCGAATGATACAACCAAGGCATAGAAGGTTTAAGTAACTTGCCTTAACGTTACACAAATGGTAGTGGAGTTGTGGGATTACAATTCAGGTGGTCTGACTACAGCAGCTGCTCTTGTTACTCCTGTTCTACTGCCTCACAGTTTGAACATGGAGTGGACCGGCTTCTTGAACTTAGAGCACAAGGGGATAGATTATACAGTGAAAGGACTGATGAGGGCAGCAGCATCTTAATCTTATCCTAGCTACTGCTTCTATTTTGGAATAAGATTTGAGAGAAAAACCTAGCAGCTGCTCAATTATAGTAGGGTACATGGTATCCTTCCTTTGTCTTAAAATTTAAAAATCATACAAATAATTATACAAAAGAAAAAGAGTGCAAGGGGATACAGTGAAAATGTGTCTCCCATACACATTTTCGCCATTCACTTCCCTGCCCCTTCCCAGTAGTCTCCAGTATCAGTTTCTTGTGTGTCCTATATGAATCTATTTTAAGCATGTGAGAGTAGTCTTTTCTTTATCTCTCTTTTTCTCTTCCCTTCTCCTTTCCTCCCTCCTTCCCTTTCACTCTCTCTCCCTCTCTCTTATAAGCATATAAGGGTGAAAAGGCAACCCACAGAATGAGAGAAGATATTTGCAACATGCATACTGATTAAAGATTCATCCAGTATTTATAAAAAACAAAACAAAACCAAAACAGCTCCTACAAATCAAGAAGGAAAACCAGAATACTAATAGGAAAACAGATGAAAGATATTTTACAAAAGAGGAAAGCCAAATGGCTAATAAATTTATAGAAAGGTGCTCAATTTTATTAATCATCAGGAAAATACATGTTAAAACAATGCTGTGATACTATGACAACCTACCAGAATGCTAAAATGAAAAGGACAGAAACTACCAAAGACTTGGTGAAGATATAGAGCAATCAGGACTTTTGTACTCTGCTGATAGGACTATAACTTGTTATGATGACATTAGAAAACTGTTTGGCAGTCTAAATATGTGTATACCTATGACCCCATGTTTCCACTCCTAGATATATCCAACAGAAATTCTTAAATTTGCTCATCAGAAGAACTAGAATGTTCACTGAAGTGCTATTTATAATAACTCTAAACTATAACTGCCTATCAGTTTTGGTGATGAATGCTGTTCTTCAGCGGTAGAATGGATTATATTATAGAATATCCAGGCAAGGGAGTACTAGGTAACAGTGTTACAATATGAAAGAAAATCACAGATGAAATATTGAGCGAAAGAAGTGTTACACAAGATCGTATACCATGTGATTCCCTTTATAGGAAGTACAAAATCTGGCAGAACTGATCCTAGTGAGTCAGGGTGGTGATTCCTTTGTTATATGGGAAGTAACAGAAAAGGAACAACAGGGTGGGGCTTCCATGGTCCAATAATGTTCTGTTTCTTGACCTGGGTTCTGGTTACGTGGGTGTGGTCACTTGGGAAAAATTCATCAAATGGTTCATTTATATATTCGCTTTTTCTGAATGTATGTTATACTTCAATAAAATGTTAAACACATTTTTCTACACCTATTCTGACCTTGCTTATTTCATCTAATATATTTTTTAAAGATTATTCCTTATTAGTACCTATCTAAATGATAGTCCATTTGAATGTGGATATTTACATATTCCAATTGATGGTCTTTGCCATCAGTTATCTGAGGCAGCAAACCCTAAAGGGTTGAGTTTGTTAAAAGGAACTTGTAACAGGCAGTTTTTTGTTGTTGTTGAAGTGCTACTGTATCTTACTTGAATTAAAATAATGGAATAGATTGTGAATTTATGCTTCACAATCCATTTATGGTGACAAATGCACTGTAAAAATATCCTTTTGTATACTTCTTTGTTTATAAGTATGGTCAAATATATTGGTGGGAAAAGTCCTATAAGTGTAGGAATGGATTGAAGGGAACGTGCATTAAAAATTTTGGTTGTTATAAACAATCATCCCCTCATTTTTCACTCCCATGAAAAATATATGAAGAGTACTTGTTTCCCTGCAATAATGCCTGATAGCATAGCAAACATTTTATTCTTTTACAATTTGCTTGGTGAAATATGGCTCATCATTGTAGCATAAATTTGCATCTCTTATTATGACTATAATTAAATATCTCTTTGTATCTCTGAAGTCATTTGTATTCCCTTTTCTGTGACTTGATAGCTTGTTTGCCAGTTTTCCATTTGGTTGTTAGTCTTTTCTTACTGATAGGTAGGAAGTCTACATATACTGAAGAAGTTAGTCCTTTGTAAATGTATTTTCTCAGTTTGTCATTTCTCTGTTGGCTTTTAAAATATTTATTGTCATAAAGAAGTTTTCAATTTTAATATCATATTATCATCTCTTATTTTATAGATTTTATATTGGTGACATATTTTAAAGGGGCTCACCACAAGCTGAGATTTAAAAAAACTTTCATTTTTTCCCCTAATATTTGTATTGTGTTGCTTTATAGACCTTTGGATCTTTAATCAGGAATTTATTTTGAGTAAATTGTGAGGTATAGATCCAATTTCATTTTTATTCCAGATATATCCCCAGTTCCTGATGCCATTTGTTGAATATTTTATTTTTCTGTTGATGTGCCTTTAAAATATACTCTAATTCTATATTAATGGAATCTGTTTCTGGACTTGTTGATTCGTCTGTTCATGTATTAGCATTGTATTGTTTTAATTTATACAGCTTTTTATTTGCTTTAACAGATAATAGGGCTGGAAGGCTGGTCTCTTAATTATCCTTTTTTTGATTTTTCTTAGCTACTCTTGTAATATTAATGTTAAGTACTGATAAATGTTATAGCATATCGTGGTAAACTCATTTAGGTTTGTTCTACCCTCAGGATTCTGCACAAGCAACTTCATTATTTTTTTCCTTAAAGAAAAGTAAAACAAAAACTCTGTGCTATTGAATTATTCATTCCTCCTGGGAAATTTTCTAGCAATATGGGAAAGAACAATTCTGCTAGGTATTATGAAACCAAGTTTTTAGTCCTGGCTCTACCTACTTACTGGCCACCTGACTTTGAACCAGAGATAGAATCCTTGTTTGTGTCAGTTTCCCATCTGTAAAATGGGATAGCAATACCTTCCTCCCACTGCCTGTAATGATCAGAAGGATCATATGGGAGAATGAATGTAGGCACTTTGTAAACTTTGATGCTCCTTACAAATGTAAGGCCTATAAGTTCAGTAGCCTTTGTTGCTGGTACAATGATAGGGACTTGACTTTTATATGTGATAATTGTTAAATAATAAAACTGAGTTCATTAATCTCATTGATGAAATAAGGTAAAGAAAGTAATTCCTCTATTAATAAGGCGATATTCTGATGTCATAGTTCATTGTTAGAAATTTTGTTACTAGACAGAAATAAAACAGGAGTCATAACCTTGAATTCTAGAGATTGATTCCTTGTTACTTACCGTTCTTGGATGGGTCACTTCCTGCCTGTAGTTGAGTAACTGTGGGTTCCATCCTTGTGTAGGGAGCACTGCTGCTCCACTTCTCAAGTCGGCTGCCTGATACCTGGAGGCTGTACACAGCTGGGGGCCTAGTCATGTCCCTGTTAAAGATGACTCTGCCTCATGGCTCACTGACCAAATGTCTATCTGAGGCAGTGAACTCTAAAGGGCTTGAGTTTGTTAAAATGAACTTCATTCCTAGAGAATTTTTTTTTTTTTAGTTGAAGTGTTGTGTCTTACTTAAATTACAGTAACATGGACTAGATTGTGAATTTCTTATTCGTTGTAGGTATTTGATGCTGGAGACTATTCGCTATTGTGTTCAGGTCCTAGTGAAAATGGGCAGACATGGACTGGAGGTGACTTTGTATCAGCAGATAAAGTAATCATTTGGACTGAAAATGGGCAAAGTTATATTTACAAACTGCCTGCCAGGTATTCAATAAATAATAAGCTTGGGCTTTCTTTGAAAGTAAAAGATTCAGAATTTGGGATGTGACCAGAAAGTATGAAAATATGTATGATAATTTAAATATTTAATTTAGGTAAAACACTTCAGAATAGCATAAGTTAGATTTGTAATTCTGGTTTGATTTCTAATTATAAAAATTAGGTGAATTTTTATTTGAAGTAATTATGAAAATATCTATTATTTAATTTTTACCAATATTAAATTTACTGTAATTAAAAAATGCATTTTTGTCTATTGTCAAAAAAACTTCTCATGAAATGATATGATGAAACAATTAATGTCAGTAGTTTAATTAAATGTTGTCTTTTTCACATTTTCAGTTGCCTTCCAGCTAGTGATTCATTCCGCAGTGATGTGGGGAAAGCAGTTGAATATTTAATTCCTCCTGTACAACATAGCCTCCTGGATCGAACAGATAAAGAGGTAAAATTCTTCAAATATTATTTGTAATGATAGTTAACATTGAGAATTTTTCACAACTATATTTATTGGTGTCTTTTGGTAGCTAAGCATTTGAAAGATTCAGTGCAACTCAGGACACTGTATTAGATGTTGTAAAACATTCTGACATGGTCAGAATGCAGTTTTAAAATTTGTACTTATTACACACGTAATGTGCCTATAATAATAGCACTCACTTTTTTCTAAGAGTACAGTAATCTTATGCTGATTACACATTGGAATTGACTTTTTAGTAAAATTCATATTGATAGACTAAATTTATTTTATCCTATAATGCAGTTATAAACAGTGACAGTTATAATTTTAGAAGAACAAAGATAAAGGGTGTAGTGACGGTTGGTTGCCATTAGTTTGTTACTTTACCTAGGCATTGTAATATCTTCCAAAAATCATAGAGGTTTAAATTGTTAGATATTTCAAATTAAGAATAAAAGAAATCTTTTCCTCTATAAAACAAAAATTCATTATGATTTCTAAAAGCATAATTATGTCCATTTAATAAAGTTGAAATGCAACAGTATTTAGTGCTGGGTTTTCAACTTTTTTTCTTTGAACATTAAGAAGGAATCTTTGGTTTTGGAAGTTAAGTGTAATAATGAAAGAATTCTGGGTTTCTCAACCTGATCATTTTGAGGATTTTGTCCCATCTTCATGTAGAGGGATGGGGAGGGGAAGGGGATTGTTTTTGCCAGGAATATTTTGAATATACAAAATTGATACACCTGTGTATAATTAAGACCCTCTGTAATCTGTTCTTGACTCTCTTTAAATGCCTACTTACTGTCTCCAACCTAGACAGTCACTTCTAGTTTAAAGGATAATGGCTTGTATAACAGACATATTTATCATTTTTCTTTATCAGCTCCTTAATACATGTATTAATTAAGGATGTGATTAATTAATTCATCCTTTTAAGTGTATTTATCAGGTCCTTAATACATTTAAAATAAAATTTATGTATTATAGCGATATGAGATTGCATATGTTGAAATATGGAATTTTGGTTACTGCAGTTGCTGTAGCAGCTTCTTCTTGTTAAGTGTTTTGTTTATTAATTTTTAGTAATTTTCAGACATTAAGTCAAATAATTGGTTATGCATAATTTATATAGTTTTTATAGGCTAATGCTTTTTAGGAAACAACTAGTACCAAATAGAGTAATTAGATTATTTGTTAACTATAATTGTTTGTCAGAAATGACATCTGTTTATAACTGCTGGGTGAAATTCTGTGCTTTAATGTTCAAGTATTTGCAAATTCAGTATTTGCATTATTCAGTATAATAAATGAGGTCTCACTGAAGGCATAAAATCTTAAGCTGAAAAATATTTGGTTTTTAAAATGAAAGTATACACAATTCTTTCATAACTTAAAATGTTATGCTATTAGAAGAAGAACATACTAGTTAAAAAAAATGGAGTCCTCTGGTTGCACAAGTTTAATAATTTAATTTTGCTGTTATTCATAGTGACTAATCACGAATGGGCAACAAAGCTAGGATTAGTGAGTTTTCCCATTTTGAACCTTTTAAGTGGAGATTGTTCTTTTTGTTAGAGTGGTATATCTAGGTATTAATTGCTAATAACAGGTGATTAAATAAATTGCACTGCTGTGGATCATGATCAGTTTTTATAAAGTAGAAACAGCATAAATAATAATTCTAGAGAAAGACCGTAAATGTAGTTTCTGTTTCCTTGAATGTTTGTGGTATACTGGATTTGAACATTAGTTGACATGTACATTAATGCTACAAAGTTACATTAAAATATTATTGAATACTCCTGCTAAACTACTCTTTTTACTCTGGAGTTAGGCAAAGCAATTACAATCTTTATTTGAAAAAATGTTACTAATATGTGAAATATTTTGATTAAAAATAACTAAATATATTTGAACAATTTTTCTTTTTTTTGGCAGTTGCTAATTTGTCCTCCTGTTACTCGGTTCTTCTATGGCTATAGGGAATACGTCCATAAACTATTAATTCAGGGTGATTCTTCTGGACGATTGAATATTTGGTACATATCAGACACACTTGATAAACAAGAAGGTGAGGAAAGTAATAGTAAATCATGTATAGCAATTTCTTAGTTCTTTTAACATCTTAAAAGTTAACTGAATAACAAATTCATGATATGTGTATCACTTTCTTCTTAGGATTATATTTTATGACAGTTATCATCATTTGGTATAACACTGAATCAACCATAAGCACATTTCTTTTAATGTTTAAAAATTTTTTTTAACATGCACCAATGTTTTTCTTTTATACAAAACAAAAACTCTGCAGGGCTGGAAATGACAACTTCTATTAGTTTGCAAGAGGCATTCGATAAACTAAGTCCTTGCCCAGCTGGAATTATAGATCAGCTGAGTGTAATTCCCAATAGTCGTGAACCTCTTAAAGTAACCGCAAGTGTGTACATACCAGCACATGGACGACTTGTTTGTGGCCGTGAAGATGGAAGCATAATTATTGTACCTGCCACCCAGACGGCCATAGTACAGCTGCTGCAAGGGGAACACATGCTCAGAAGAGGTATACTGCAGATCTAAAAAGTTTTAAAGTGTTTTGAGAACTCTATAGCCATGATATTGAAAATGCCCTCCATTCTTTGCTTTTAACAAGTAAAATACATCAGTGTTAGTGGTTAGCATGCTGTAGAGTTGGTAGAGTTTAATGTGCAGATAATGAAATACTGAATGGCTATTACTGGAATAGAGAAGTTCATTATTAAAATATATAATGACTGTAAATAAAGAATATTTGATTTTATCTCTGATATTTGTGAATAGCTCCATTTATTTGTTACCTTTATGGTTTACTAAATAATTATAATACTGATAATCTTCTAGAACAGTGCTTGCCAGTAGAAATGTAATGGGAACCATACATGTAATTTTGGATTTTCTAATAGCCACATTAAAAGGTAAAATGAAACAGGTGAAATTAATTTTAGTAATACATTTTATTTAACCTAATATAGTCAAACTGTTGTCTCTTCAACTTGTAATCAGTATAAAGCTATTTATGAGATAATTTACCTGATTTTTTTGTACTAAGTCTTTAAAATCTCATGTATATTTTACATTGACAGTATATTTCAATGCAGATTAGCCACTTGTCAAGTGCTCAAAAGTCTCATGTGGGTAGCAGCTATTGGATTGAACAGAGCAATTCTAGAAGATAAAATTAGAAGCCTTTTCTATGATAAAATTTATAACTATTCTGACAATTCTTGTTTATTTTTACTTGTAGAAACTGTGAAAGACTTTATTTTTCCCATTTTAAAACCAAAATTTCATTCACAGGTTGGCCACCTCACAGAACACTTCGTGGTCATCGGAACAAGGTTACATGTTTGCTGTATCCTCATCAGGTCTCAGCACGTTATGATCAAAGATACCTGATATCGGGAGGTGTGGATTTTTCTGTCATAATTTGGGACATATTTTCTGGAGAAATGAAACATATCTTCTGTGTGCATGGTGGCGAGATTACTCAACTTCTAGTTCCACCTGAAAACTGTAGTGTAAGTTGATTGTAAAAGCTTACTTCATTATAGTAGAGCCAAGTTATGTTGCAATGAAGCATATAATGCTGAGTAGCTTAAAAATGCCAAAGAGAATTAACAAAGCTCTTTCAATTTTAAGACTAAAATTAACAGTAATATATAATATTTAAGCAATAAAATTGTAGTCATTTATTGTGCACATAAAAATAGAAGATGAAGATTTTTTTCTTTTTATTAGCTCCTAAATAGCATGGCTTGTCCTTGAGACATAGTAGCAGCTTAGAATATGTTTTTTCAATGAAGTTTCTATTTTTTAAACAATACAGATATTCCTGAAAATCCTAAAATCTCATTATTTTCAAGTCTTTCTGAGCAAAGAGACAATGTACATGTACTTTGGTAGAGGAAAGGTATGATTTTCAAAATACTCCTCAGTAGAATCTGTTTAATTAGACAATTACTGTGACATGGGAATCAGTTCATAGTAAGTCATTGATAATGGTTTTGGCACGTTTTGTATCTACTTTGTGGAAGCAGATTGTTTACTTAGGGATGTAAACAATTTTATTTTCATCAAATGAAAAGTAACATTTTTAGAAATAGGAGGGTATTGAACTGATAATTAACGGTCCCATAATTTTTTATGTTTTTTTGTTTGTTAATCATAAACTTGTTTTTGTGATTAGCCACCTTTGTGTACATAAGGACCATCCCCCAACACTCGCACTTGTGCACAAGCACACAAATATACTGTCTTCTTGCACATTCTTATCATAATCCATTCAGTATCACCAGTTCTGGTCTTAATGAAATTGGAAACCGTTTTACTGGTGTACCTAATGGAATGTTCACAAGAGTCATTTCAAAATCCAAGAAATTTTCCTTGACCTTTCTGCTTACTTAATATTTCTTATAATGTATTTTATCAGCGTGTCTTGCCAGTTCTAGATTTCATTTTGATACAATATTGGTGGCATTGTAAGAAGTCCTAGTACCAGGACTGCCAAAATTGCAAAATCAGGTTCTTAATCATTCTTTCTTCTTTTTCACATTCATTTCTTTTTCTTTCTTTACAGTTTAGTTGTTAGTTTCTTATCTGAATCATTGTGAAAAATTGCTATATATTTAAATGACCAATTTTTATGTCATGTTTTTGTGAATAAATATTGTAATTGTACTCATAATTTACAGCACTGTTATAACTCCTTTCCTAAACTTAAATTACAGCAGTGAAATGTGAATTTTCATCTCGAATACCCAGTTGGTAAAATACCTAATATTTTGATGCTGAAATTAATCATTTAGATTATTTTATACCAGTTTAGAACAGCCATTTCTGATTCTCTCACTTTTGTTTTTATAAGAATAAACCACTTTAAAATATTAGAGTAAGATATAGTTTTTTATGACAGCTGTGATTAAAGTGAAAGTTTGTGTAGAATGGTTTACATAAAATCGTGTCTCTGAAGTGCATTAATATATACATTCTTTAGCTTATAGGTTTGTATGTGTTTCCTGACTCCTTTTTAAAAATCTAGTGCTTTTTTTTTTTAAAGGTGCTAAGGCACCTTGTTTTTCTAAATTTATTTTTTATTGTGGTGTATATACATATATACATACCATAGAATTTTCCATTTTACCCATTTTTAAGTGTGCAATTCACTGCTATTAATTATATTCACCGTCATCCATTATTAAAACTTTTTCAGCACCCAAAACAAAAATTCTTTAGCCATTGAGCAATAACTGCCGATTCCCTCCCCTGCCCCTCACCCCAGCCCCTGACAACCTCTATTATGCTTTCTGTTTCTGTGAGTTTTTCTAGGTACCTCAAAGAAGTGGATTCATACAATATTTGTTTTTTGTGTCTGGCTTATTTCACTTAGCATATTGTTTTCAAGGTTCATCCATGTTGTAGCATGTATCAGAACTTCACTCCTTTTTATTGCTGAGTAATATTCCATTGTATACCACATGTTGTTTATCCATTCATCTGTTGATGGGCACTTGAGTTATTTCTTTTTTTTTGGTTTTGTTTTGTTTTGTTTTGTTTTTCATTTAACAAATATTTATTAAATATATATATGTAAAGCATAGCTTTTTTTTAATAGATGATCAAAATTTATTTTTAAAAGATTTTTCAGTTCTTAAATAGTACAAAAATAAACAGACATTTGTTTTAAGACTTAGTTTTTTACTTAATTTAAATACACATTTGTCTGAGGTACTGAAACATTAACTACAGATCCTTGATTCCCAGGTTCAGTCAGTAGATTGATATTAAAAACAAATCAAGGTTTTTTTCAAAAAAACAAAAAACAGTCAAGAGTTTCTTATAGTAGCACTTCTAACACTGACTATTTCTTTTTTATCCTTAAACCTTTTATACATAATATCTTTTTTTATTTTATTTTTTTTATTTAATAAATTTTATTTTGAAATAAATTCAATCTTACAAGAACCGTTGCCGAAACAGTAGAAACTCCATACATGGAACTCCATCATACCCTGACCCCCCTCCCCCGATACCCTGATCCACCACCTTTAACATCCTGTCACACCACCGTTTCTTTCTTTCTTTCCTTCCCTCCCTCCCTCCCTCCCTATCTATCGTCCATCATCTATTGCTCTGTCCTCTGAACATATGAGAGCAAGCTGCACATATCTTTGAACAAACAATATAATTCACATATACCTTTCCCATGGACAAGAACATTCTTTTATGTAATCTCATTAAGCGCAGCTAAGAAGTTCAAGAAATTCAACATTGATATAAAGCGTACCTTCTATATTTCCTTTTTTTTTTTTTTTTTTCATGTGTCCCATCTGTGTCCCTTTGAGCCTCCTCTCCTCCATCCTCAGATCCCATCTAGGATTGTGCCAAGTACTGTGTGTCTTCTGGTCTTTTGATTTGGGTGTTTGGGGTTGGGTTCTCCATATCGTCTGGTTTTAGCAAATGCTTTGAGATTTTCTGTTGTTTTTGGCCTCTTGGCATTTGCTTTACTTGATCTTTAATTTGTCAGAATTGCAGCTTGGTGGTGTACACTTTCTCTAACTAACCAGCGGATGGCGTCTGTGAGTCACCTATTCCCCTCAAGTCAGTTCTCCCCAACTTTGTCTTTGTGGTGTGTGGGGATCTGATTCTTGTGGGGTCCAGTTGGTGCACTTAATTTGGGTGTGTTGTCAGTGCTGTCCGCCCTGAATGAGGGACGTGTGTCTGAGCAGTTAGGGAGGAAGGGCAGCTTTAATAATCAAACCTCCCAGGTGTTCCTGGAGATTTAAGGCTGTTCTCTGCTGCTGACCCAAAAGTCCTTGGTATTGGCGTAGGTTCCCTGGGATTTCCGAGTGGTTCCCCCTTCCCTGCTGTGCTCTTCCAGGACCTCTGCTGAGGGAGGGAGGGCTGTGCCACGTCACAATTGCTCACCGGCCTCCAGGGAAGCCTTGGGATGCTGGGCTTTGCAGGGGCGTTCCCAGCCTGCTTCAAAGATGGTTGAATGGGACGCATTAACTTCCCCCTTTCCGCACAGCTCCAGCTCCTCCCAGCTCTGGGACAGTCCAGCTGTGGGTGTATTAGAGGCCACTGTCCATGGCGGAGATTGTGGTGTGTGCACAGTGCTGCGGGAAAGACTCCCTGTCACACTGGGTTTCTTGGTGCAGCTCTGTGCTGTGGGTTCAGCCCTGGGCAGGAGTGCCCCCGCCCGCCGGGGAGATGGCTGCAAGTCGTGCATTTTTTTTTCCTTTTGGCTCCCCTTTGCTCCCCTGGGCCCGAGAAAATCAGCAGTGGGTGTGAGAAGGGGTATCTTCCACGCCAGACACTGAGGCGTTAGCCCAGCTCCCATCATATCTGCAGCTGCTCCCAGGCTTTTTTTTTTTTTTTTTTAAAGAACTAGTCTGTCTCCAAACGTCAACCCACTGTTTCCCCACACCGCAGCGTGGCCAAGGGACTTTCAGCTGACTTACTCACTCATTTCAGATTGCAGACTCCTGGTTTCACCAAATGTACGGTCCCTGTAGATTTAGCAGACCTTGTCTGGCTGGTGCTACTCTGGAAGTGGTGTTCTGGGTCACTTTCTGGTTTTTATCTAGTATTTTTCATGGAGGTGTTTTTTTGCCCTGTCTCACCTAGCCGCCATCTTAGGTTCTCCCACTTGAGTTATTTCTACCTTTTGGCTATTTTGAATAATGCTGCTATAAGCCTTGGTGCACAAACGTCTGTTTGAGTCCTTCCTTTAGTTATTCTGGGTATATGTATAGGAGTTGAATTACTCGGTCATGTGGTAATTCTATGTTTTACTTTTTGAGGAACTGCCAGACTTTTCCTATGTGGCTGTACCATTTTGCATTCTCATCAGCAATGCATGAGTGTTCCAATTTCTTCACATCCTCATCAAGACTTGTTATTTTTCTTTTTTTTTTTCTTTAAATAATAGCCATCCTATTGGGTGTGAAGTAGTGTCCCATTGTGGTCTTGATTTGTGTTTGATTAATGATTAATGGTGTTGAACATCTTTTCATATACTGTTGCCCATGCGTATATCTTCTTTGGAGAATTGTTAATTTAAATCCTTTACCCACTTTTTAACTGGGTTATTTATCTTCATGAGGTGTAAGAGTTGGTTGTATATTCTAGATGCATGTTCCTTATCAGATGTATGATTTGCAACTATGTTTAGAGATCAAAGGCCCTAACTGATTAATAAAGGCTTCAGAGCTGGTGGCACCGGAAGTCAAAGCCTGACTTCATCACTACTAGGTGGATGACCTTTGGGCAACATTTCTTTCACTCTCTAACTAAGTCTCAGTTTCCTCAGCTGTCAACTCTAGAAGACTGTTGTAAAAATCAAATGAGAAAAATTATTTAATCATTTAGCACAGTGCCTGGCATGGAAGGAATGTGCAATAAAGGTTAGCGCTAATCATTCTGGTGGTGGTGGTTATTAGTCCCCCATGTTCCCTGGAGACCATGACTGAAAGGGAGGGGTTGTTGGTAAGCAGAAGTCCCTAAGGGGCTTGAAGGAATTTTGAGAGGCGTCAATTATTTCATTCCCCTGCCTCTAAGCTCACCTATTCCTGGGGCTCCATCTTGAGTTTCTAAAGCCCTAGGGAGACTTATTTCAGTGTCTTACTTGCCTCATGGTGGAGGCGTTTTATGGTTTAAAAAACCTGTCCTCTACTGCCCATTTCTTCCTATTGTGTCTCATACCAAGAGATTGAAGAGCTCAAACAATACCACTAAACCATTATAGAACACCTACCATGGGCTGGACACTGATGTAGTATGACCAAGAGGCGTGCCCATGTTGTCAAATGGGTATTTAACATAATAAAACGTGTTTGACCAGTTGCATTTAAACATAATTTTTGGTGAGCAAAAAAGCACGTAATAGAGATACATGCAACCAAATAGTGAATGGACTCCCTAATAGGCTAGGGGAGGTCCTACAGGGTGTGCTAGTTGCCTGGGGAACATGAGAAAGATAGATAGAGAAAAGGAAGGCTGGTAGTTGCATGATCTGTAATTTACTTATTATAATCTAGACGGTAGATATAGTAGATATATAATTCTTGTTCTCAATTAACATTCAAAATTACTAATTGAGACGAATATATCTGCTTTTAGCTACGTGATAATTTAACAAGGAAATAAGACTGCCTAGTTAATAACTTGTTCTTAAATTTAACAGGTGGTTTTAGGCATATCAGCAAATATGTTTAGAGATCAAAGGCCCTAACTGATTAATAAAAAGCAAAGAATTTGCTATTTGCTAAATGCTTACAAGTTAGCTTTTGTTTAGAATAGAATTAATCAAATCATATACTGATTCTAATGCTTGAATTGCCCTTCTTAGAAATTGATCCATTGTCATATTCTTTTTAATGGAATATATTTTGATTTTTATTTTAAAGTTATGATCTGGCCATAGGTAAATCAGCTTTGTACTTGAAAAATTATAAATATTTACCAAAAGTAATGATTAAAGACAAATGCTGAAAGGTTTGTTATCTGCTATTTTGATTAGAGTTTTGTTTTTTAACTTAGGTAAGTTCAAAAGGAAATTGAGTTTTGATTATCTGCAATTTGTTGCTTTCATGAAAAGATGTTCTAAAACAGAGAAATGTTAGTTGTGTTAAAAAATTACTTAAACTATGAATCAGAATATACAAGTTCATTATTTCTCATTTTTTATAGTCACTTTTATGTTTCCCCAAACGTAGGTTTTTTAAAAAAAAATACTGAACAAAATAATTCATTATTTGCCTCCTAGCTTAGGTATACCTAAGACAGTGAAGAAAACTTGAAGTCCGATCTGCTGGGTAAAGTATACTCTGCAGCAGGAGATGTGTTCTGGTGTTTTCCTCTGTGCACTTTCACAGCTCTGCGTACATGGCTAAGTAGACAAAGGAGATGTACTTATTTTCCAGGTTCTAGGTGCTTCTTTATCCTTTCTTTCCTCCTTCATTTTTGTGATTTTTTAAGCTTATTTTTACCTAAAATCCTTACTATTGATTAGCATTCTTTTAGTGCCAGACTCGACTTTTAAAATAAACTATTTCTCTAATCTTTTATTATGGGAGTTTTAATTATTTTAAGACATTTGACATATTCATAGATGGTTAATATTACCTAAATATAGTATTATGTTGAGTGCCTAAATTAATTAGATTTTACCTTTATTTTATATTGAAAGTTTTTTGTTTTTAAATTTTTTTTAAGGGATTTAATTTAATATTCTTTCAAAAATAGTAAAAGTCCATTTAGGCAAAGTTCTTTGAAATTGAGTTCTAATTCATTAAATAGATTAATTTAGATTTAACTAACATCTGATACAGGTTACAGGTTATTTTTAAAAAATAAAATGTAGTAAGAAAATAAAAAATTTTCTCGAAGGTACCCTTTGAGATATAAAATATTAAAGTCATTCAGGATTGTCTTGTGCCAAAATACAGAATTTTTTTTTTGCCAGGAAATAGGTTGAAATGTTCTAAGGAATATAAGCTTATATTTTATTTTAGAAGAAGGATAAGGCAAGGATTTAAGTAGGTCTGATACAAGGCAGAAAATAAATGGCAAGGAAGAGGTGCTAACAAAATGCCTTAGAGGGTGAGGGCAGAGGCATACCATAGCTCTCAGAGAGTAGAGGCACTGAAGGAGCTGTGAGGTGTGACTCAGTGTATGTTGATATGCTGGAACTTGTAGTTTTGAGATCTCTAATATTAGGTTGTTTGTCATTTTTATTTTTTCTTAAGATTATACAATGTAGAGGAAAACAAAATCCAACTTGAGGATTTTTTTTTTTCTGGTGGTTTGGTTTCTTGATAAAACAATGTATTGTATATACATATGGAAGAGAAAATTGAAATGAAACATTTGTTTGAAATGAAAATGTTTACTTAAACAGAGTTTGGATTATATAAGTATAAAATAAAGTCTTTTACCATTTTTGTTTGTCATTACAAATTATGTTTATTGTTTTTAAATGAGTGATTTTGACCTTATATCTTGCTTCTCAGATGCGATAGTCCTAATGCAGTTTTAAATTTAAAGTGGGCGTTTTACATTATAATTGTTAGAGTGCCACTTCAAATATTCATATGGAAGACTTTTTTAAAATTTTGATATAACTTCAAACTTACAGGAAAGTTGCAAAAATAATACAAAAACTATACATAGAACTCCAGTAAATCCCTTACCCAGGTACCCAGATTTACCAACTTTTGGCATTTTGCAACATTTATTATATCTGTCTGTCTGTCTGTCTGTTGGTCGGTCTGTCTCTAGCTATACAGTATCTAAGCGTTTGACAGTAGACTGCTTACATCATACTCAAAATTTTAACACTTAACACATCCAGGTACATTTCCTGAGAACCAGGACACTCACTGTGTAACCACTGTAAGTTATAGCTATCAAGTTCAAGATATTTAACGTTGATGTAAAGCATACATCCCATAATCCATTTTTTTTTTTTAGTTGTCCCAATAATGTCCTTTTTTTTTCTGGTTTGGAAGATTTAAAAAAAATATTTTAGTAACATATATACAACCTAAAATTTCTCTGTTTAACTCCATTCAGATACATGATTCAGTGGTGTTAATTACATTCACAAGGTTGTGCTGCTGTCACCACTGTCCATTACCAAAACTTTTCGATCACCCCCAAATAGAAATTCTGTATAATTAAGCTTTAATTCCCCATTCCATACTCCCAGCCCCTGGTAACCTGTGTTCTAGTTTCTGACTTTATGAATTTTCTTATTCTGGTTATTTCATGTCAGTGAGATCATAAAATATTTGTCCTTTTGTGTCTGGTGTATTTCACTTAACATGATGTCTTTAAGGTCATATGGAAAACTTCAAAAATCTTTTTTTAATCAGTCTTGCTAAAATTTTAACGGGCTTTTTAAATTTTCAAGTGCACTTAGAATATCATTTACTGTAGTGTTTAAAAATATTTTATAACTAGGTAATGATGTACATAGTATAACATTCAAAGGGTATTAAAAGTTATTAATGAAAAAGTAACCCACTTGTCCCTCCTATTCTGCAGCTTCCTAGATCCCTTAACCCGGGGTTCATTATTTTTTACATCTTTTCAGAGATTTTCTGTTCTATGGTGTTTTAATATTTCAGAACTATAGCATTTTAGTTTAATTTTGTTATAATAAATAAGAAATTTAAGCAACACAGAGTGGTTAGAGATGAAATGCTTTCCAAATTTGTATAACTTTCAGAGGGAGCCATGGATGGATTACTGAAATCTGAACTCTAGGCTAGGGGTGGCCAAAGGAGTGTGCTGGTTATCTGGGGATTTTAAAGAAGACGGAAGGCAGATATTTTAATGTCTCTGGAGTGGTGCAGCAGATAAGTCCATCCAACTCTGAATCATTAGTATTGTATAGTGAAAGATGAGAAAGATTTGGCACCTTCCCTCTCACCTCCCCACCAGCTTATTTTACCTTCTCTTATTTATCAATCTCCTTTTGCTAAAGCTTGTAGTATTAAGGGGTCTATTCTCAAGACTCAGGAAGAAGCCACACTTTGAAAAAATATCATCAGAAATGTGTTTTAAAAATTTCTCTTATTAGGTGTAGGTAGCAAGATGTAAGAATAACTAACACTGCTGAATGGCATGTGAATGAGGTGGAAACAGGAAGCTCAGAGTCATATATGTCACCAGAAGGAAAGATGGAGGTCAAAAGATGGGAATGTATAAAACTGAATCCTATGGTGGACAATATCCATGATTAACTGTACAAATATTACAAAATTCCTCCATGAACCAGAACAAATGTATGACAATACAACTAGAAGTTAACCATAGAGGGACATATAGGGAAGAAATATATACCTATTGCAAACTATACACTACAGTTTGTAGTATTTCAACATTCTTTCATAAACAGTAACAAATGTACTATACCAACACTATGAGTCAGTAATTGAGGGGGGTTGGTTAGGGATATGGGAGGATTCGAGTTTCCTTTTCTTTTCCTTTTTTTTTTTTTTCTTTTTCCCCATCTTTCACTTTATTTCTGGCCTGGAGTAATGAAAAGTTTCTAAAAATTGAACAAAAATTAAGTGTGGTGATGGATGCACAGCTGTAAGAGGGTACCAGGGGCACTGATTGTACACTTTGGATCTTTGGATAATAGTATGGTATCTGAACAATCCCAATAAAAATAAAAATAAAAAAATTTCTCTTATTAAGCCAAATATATATGATTGACAGGGGTGAAAATTCAGAAAATTAAAAAAAAATCTGAGTAGGTGCATAAAGGATAAGTTCTTTAATATATTAGTTAAATAAATGATTGCTTTAAATTTATTATATCTTACCAAACTTTTATTAGCACATAATCTCCAAGGTGTGCCCCCCCAAAATATCCAGAAGGGGGCAGCATGGGTTTGTAAAAACAGGAATGTCAGGTATCTAACCTTTCTTTCAAAGTATCAGATTCCTAGCTCCTAGAGGCAGAGAGATATGATAATATGAATAAAGTATGTGATTACATGTGCACTAGTGTGCCTAGTGTTCACACCTGGTAAGAGCAATTAACAAAAGTAGGTTTTCTTTTTAATATAATGTACTTTTATTCTGAAAAGTATCTAAAGCTTTTGCCTAAATTAGCTGTTACCTTACATTGTTTAATCTGGATTTTTATTATTGATTTAATTTGTTTGTTACCTTTAAAAAGTAATGTCTATATTTATAGTCTAGTCTCTGAAGCCAAGCAGAGTAAACATTGATAATACAAATTAAGCAAAAGCATGTAGTAGAGCTAACTTTAAAAAAAGAAAAAAAATTATCCTGATGTACATAATATTCTTTAATGTACTTTTTTCCCCTTAACACTTCTCTTAGATTTTGAGACCATTTTCATATGAATTCAGCACCATCTTTTTGAAATTGATGGTAATTTTAAAAATCAAATAATGCATAGTTATGGGACATATAGATTATTTTCTAAGGATCATCTGGTCATCCTTCTGTGTCACCAAGTATACTTCTACAGCATCATTTAATGATATCCTGTGATTTATTTTTATCAGAAATTTTAGAATGTTGCTTTTTTTAAATTATTTTTTTCCTTTTATCAATAGTGGAGTTGAAAATTAGTGTAGCTAAATCTTTTTGCATACCTAGAATGATTTCTTGGGATAAATTCTTAAAGATGGAATTGCTGTATAAAAAGGTGTATTAGGTTTTGAAGACTTTTGAGTTAAAATTGCCAAATTGCCCTTCACAAGAGTAGGAATAAATTTATACAGCCATCACTTTACCACATAATCTATCATCATCTTGTTTATAATCTTTTAAGCCTTGCGAATTTTCTATGTTTGTAAATGGAGTGTATATGTAGAGTATATGTAATGATAGCACTCATTTTGAAAGCACAAATTTATCAATATACCAACATTATATTGGTTATGTATTCTATATAATTTTATGTTTTTCAAAATTTTTACTGCTATCATATTACTATTGAATTCAAGATAAAAAGTAATTTTCTAACAGCACTGGATAAAAGGGTTTTTCTCTCCCCTAATTCCCTAGAAGTTGTAGTCCTAAGCATTGTGTTGTTCCTTCTCACTGTCTGAAAATTGGAGTTTTCACTTATTTGAAAGGCACAAGACTCCCAAACCAGGTAATTTCTTCTGGACATTTGGGATATGATTGTTACCCTTGCTGAACCACTGCCAACATGACCCCAGATGATCAAAGGGGAGATTTGACCCTATTTGTTGCTTTTCTTAGGGCATAAATTATGGTCAAGGTACAGCTTTCTTGCCTAATTATGGACACTGATGGTTAGGTATCTTTGATATAGACTGAAAAAGCAAGCCAGTATCCTTCCTAAACAAAGAGATGCTTTTGGTATATATGTTCTTTTAATTTACTGTTAGGAAGGAAACACATAGGTCCTTTCCATATCTACGGTTAGAACAATAAGGACAGTATCTATTAACTCATTTGTTTCCATAAGAAAAGGAAAAAAAAAGGTATTCTGTGGTGTGTGAATTCATTGTTTATTCTTTGTAGATACTGAAAAGATTAGGATAAATAGACTGAGGACAAGTAGGCTCTTAACCTAATTGAAATATTAAGCTCATATAGCTTTTGTATTGTTGTTTTTGCCTTTTTTTCTGGTTTGGTATTATTTTTTTTTAATAATAGGGTTCACTGTGTTATATTTTCCTATGTTTTTTTAAATTCAATTTTATTGAGATATATTCATATACCATACAGTCATCCACAGTGTACAATCAGTTGTTCACAGTACCATCATATAGTTGTGCATTATCACCAAAATCAATTTTTGAACATTTTCATTACTCCAAAAAAAAATAAGAATAAAAATAAAAGTAAAATAGAACACCCAAAACATCCCATTCCCCCCATTATCATTTAATTTTTGTCCCTATTTTTCTCCTCATCTGTCCATACACTGGATAAAAGGAGTGTTAGCCACAAGGTTTTTACAGTTATACAGTTACACCGTGTGAATTTATTAATCTACAGATATTTCCAGTGTTTATGTAATCCACTTTACTTTTGTTCTCTGAAGCTTTTTTCATATTTTTGAAACTTGTAATGTCTTCTCCCACACCAAAATTTAGTGTAATGATTAAGAACAAACATTGACTACTTTCTTCTCTTTGAAATTTATTTAGGTGTGTGGGATGAGGAAAGGATAAAAATTATCTATCTTTCTCTAAAAAAATTATCTTAATGTTATTTATTAAATAAATCTTTTTTTTTCTTTGATAGGCAGTATCACCTTAATCCTAGATTCTTCATTTTTTTTGATGTTTTAATAAGGAGGCAGTTGAAGAAAGATGGAGTTCTAATTAGCCCACTATTTCTTTTTTGTTATCTTTTGTGTTTAATGAATGAAGGAAATGAAGGAAGGAAGGAAGAAAAACCAGTCCCTGAAAGTCTTATCTGTATATAACATAATCCAACTGGATGGTTTGTCAGTGTTTTGGCTGGACTACATGTTCTTATTTTCTACAATAACTATTAAAGAAACAGCACTCGACCTTCTTTTTAAGAAGGATGAGCTATGGATTTGTCGAAAGTGGTTTTTCCTTGGTTCTAGTTTTGAGAAAGTGTGGAAATGGAATTACCATTCATAGGCTTTTGTTTCCCTTCAGGTGGAATATTTAAAAGTGATAAATGATGCATCTTAACTGCACATTTATGTTCCATAGAAAGAGTTCTGGGAAGTACAAGAAATAATGATTAAGGGAATAGTGGGATTGATTTATGAGAGAAAGAAGCTGGTCATTTATTGCTTCTCTAATGATGGGCATATTTAACAAGGAGAGATACTAGAGTGTGTATTTATTTAGAAAATATTCTGACAAAGAGAAAAATTGTTTGGGGAAAATAAGGGATGGCTCCTGAAATAATACTGAGAAAAAGAGTAATTTAATTTTGCAAACAAATTAGCAAAAGTATAAGTAAAAAAAAGTGTATTCTTTACATTGGGAATTGTTAGAAAGTGGAATCATCTCCCCTGAGAGCTAATAGATGGGATAAACTAGCGGTCTCTAATTTCTGTAATTCATGACAGATGCTTCAGAACAGGTTACATAAGAGGTTTCTGGGAATGGTTTAAAATGAAGTCGTGTAAAACGCGTAAGGTCAGACTGGATGACCTAGGTGGTATATTCTGACTCTATCAGGTTCTGCGATAGCTTGTGGCATTCTGCTGTTCAGCACTAATGTACTGTGAAGATTATTTACTGGCAAATTCAATGAGACTTTATTTGGTTTAAGATCAGAATTCTTTGCTAAATAAGAAGCAGCCTTGGTATATATTTGTTTTGGTCTAATATTTTCCCCATATTCTTGTCCCAGTTTCTTAATTTTTTCATAAAAAAAAATAGAGTTTTTACTTGGTTAAATATTCTGCTGCTTATTACTAGCGTATGCTTTCCAAAAAAAATTTAAACTTTTCATTTTGAAATGCTTTCAAACTTACAGAACAGTTACAAAAATAATACAAACCTGTACAGAGAACTCCAACCTACCCCTATCCCCCCAGATAACCAGATCCATCAATTTTAATATTTTGCCGCATTTGCCATATCAGTCTATCTATCCATCAATCTATCAATCCATCTGTCTATATGTCTATCTATCGGTTCTTTTTCTGAACTCTTGAGTGTAGATTGTATGCTTCATGTTACTTGAACCTTATTATTGCCATGTACATTTCCTAAGAACAAGGATATTCACTTATGAAATCAGCTTAAGTGCAGTTATCAAGTTCAAGAAATTAAACTTTGATATAAAGCTTACAGTTTATATTCCATTTTTTTTCATATGTTCCAATTATGTCCCTTTGAGCCTTCTCCCCTCCCTTGTTAGATTCCATTCAGGATCATATATTGTGTTTAATTGTCGTTGTCTTTTTTGTTGTTTTTTTTAATTTGTGGGAACATACATACTACATAAACTTTCCCATCTTAACCACTGCCAGTCATACCAAACAGTGAGATTCATCACATTCACAATATTGGGGTACCCTTACCACCTTCCATTGCTAAAATGTGAGCCTTTGCTTTTAATTAGTTTTTTATGTCGTTGGTGCATACTGCTTCTTGGGCAGAATTAATACAGTGTTTGGAAAATGAATAATTTTCATCTATGTAATGCTGGCTAAGTTGATAGGTTGCTGGATCCACATGCTATAGTTTCTGTCCCATAGCAATATAATTTTTTAAATGGAATGTTTGTTTTACACTCTTTAAGGCAATTAATAGCAGTGATTACTAAAGTAGATTATGCAAGACAGTTAATTGGGGTATAGGAACAAAACACTAGAACTTTTATTTATGTTTTAAAAAAAAATCTTAAGAAATTGAGCTTTATAAACCTTTAAAAGTTGGAAGGACACTGGTGGCCTCGCCTTGTTTCACACATCAGATGGGCACATATCCACTGTGAGAACAGTTAGGCAAGTGCCACAAGAAGTGTTGCTTCCAGTTAAAAATGCCTTGCATAAGGGATTTGTGTATTATGTTGTATAGTTTTAGATTCACCTAGTCATTACAAAATGGGTGAGAAAGTATTGATTGAAGATATTTCTAACGAAAATTAAGTAGGTCTTCATCAGTCACATCTTGGAGTTCAACAATGTTCATTGGACCAATCTGGCAAGAGGTCAGCCAAAAAAAAATTCAAAATTTTATAAAATATGCATTTACATCTATTATCATTAACAATGAACCTTTCCTAAGGATATACATTGTGCCTAGAGGTATTGGCTAACGCTGACATCAAGTTATTAACATTATCTCGACATTTAGAAAAATTTTTTATATCACCTTTAAATTTGTTTATTTAATCTTCAGTCATCCTTTTAAAATTTATATTTTTGTGTCTGCTTTACCATGTACATGATATATTAGCTCAGAAGTCCATATATATAATTTATAAATATACATATATTGGGAATACATTCCAAAAATTTTTAATGAATTGGTGTGTGATCAAAAAAGTTAGGAAAATCACCCACCATCATGAATGACACGGTAACCATCCGGACCAGGAAATTCATGACCAACCGACTACTTCAGTGGAAACAAATGGTCATTGATATTCTTCACCCTGGAAAGGCAACAGTACCTAAGACAGAAATTTGGGAAAAACTAGCCAAAATGTACAAGACTACACCAGATGTCATCTTTGTATTTGGATTCAGAACCCTTTTTGGTGGTGGCAAGACAACTGGCTTTGGCATGATTTATGACTCCTTGGATTATGCAAAGAAAAATGAACCCAAACACAGACTTGCAAGACATGGTCTGTATGAGAAGAAAAAGACCTCCAGCCCTAGATCCCGCGCTGTTATGGATAGAAAATTCGGTCCTGAGTTTCTTAGCAGCCAAAACATAAAAGGAATCAGCTACAGCAGCTTTCTCCAAAGGGGAAACTAGGTCTCATAAAATTGCCATGGTCAGATAAACTTAGAATGAAGAATATTGTATCCCACTTATAAAGATTACTATGTTTACATTAGCATTTTACAGCCTCTTAGAAGTTCTGGGATTGAAAACAACAACTAACTTCCATGTTTCCCAAGTATATTTGGCCACTCCCCCCCCCCCCCACACACACACACCCTTTTTCACCTGATTCCCTTTTGGGGAATCAGTGAGATATTGTTCTTTAGCTAAAAACAGTCTGTTTGCTTGGGAGAAGCCCAGCAGGTTGAGGCTTGAGAAGTTTCCCCTAGATCCCCAAGGAGTAGTAGTAGAATGTAGCACTGTGGGCATCATCCTCAATGAATAGCCACAGTAGGTACAGTGAGTGTCAGATGGTTGTTTTCATACAGTTTCCCTCTGTGTGAAGGGAAAGCATAATCTAAATAAGTCACTAAAAAGTTAAGTTTTAAATTGCCTATAAATTGCCTTTTAAATTTTCTAGGTAGTGCTTTCAGTTCTTTGTTGCTAGTGATAATCTTTACTCTGTCTTTGTCTGATAATTTATATCCCATCTTGTTCTAAAAAGGAATTGAAGGGCAAAACTGGAGATGAACAGAAAAAACATAGCAGAATGCTTAATTGGCTATTGTGTGGTTAGTTGAAGTGCTGCACCTGTCGGCATTATAGACAGAAGCTGTGAAGGAAACAGGAACGCAGGTCTACAGATAATGTCAATGGCCCTAAGAAATGATTGTGGCAGGGGGACCACGAGGGTATTGTTTTTTAGCAAAGGTGCAGGGAAGAACATGGGTCTAAATGGCAGAGTCACAAACTGAAAGGAGCACTGCAGAAAGCAGATCTAGCAGCAAACAAAGGAAAGTTCATACTGTGGAAAGAGAACACATAGTAACAGATCAATTTTTTTTTTCCAGCTTTGCCTTCTCAGATATAGCAATCATTTCAGTAAGGTTCTCTTCAAATCCAATCTTTAATCTAGGATAAATTTAGTATTTTTTTAAAGTGTTGTCTTGCTTGAACTGGGTGTTTTGTGTATAATTTAGAGGAATGAATTTTTTAATACAATCTAACATTATGATAGGTTTTTGACAGTAGTAAATGTATAATTAATTTTGGTGTAAGTTGTTGAGGACAGAGTCCATTATATTTGGAATTTAATCTAAATATAATCAGGGTTTATTCTTCTTTTCAGGCGAGAGTGCAGCACTGCATCTGCTCTGTAGCCAGTGACCATTCAGTAGGACTTCTAAGTTTGAGGGAGAAAAAATGCATTATGCTGGCATCTCGTCACCTTTTCCCTATTCAAGTAATCAAGTGGAGGCCTTCTGACGACTACCTAGTGGTGGGATGTTCTGATGGCTCTGTGTATGTCTGGCAAATGGATACTGGTAAGAACAAGTGGGAGAGACAGAATAGAAAATCAAATGGGTAGATTTGATTTTCTGAAGATTAAGTCTTTTATATGAGGAAAAAAAAAGTCTTGCAGTGTAAAAAAGATTATTTTATTTCTGATTACTGCTTTTTAAAACATTCTCATCATCAACAGGGAAATACATAGGTGCACTATTATTTGTTGTGCTATGCCAGACATTATAGAGTTTTCACCAATTTCTGAGGTCATATAATTGAAGACAATATACAGATGAGGATAGACATACAAACATGACAGAAACATAAGCAATATATGTATAATTCATGCAGTAAATTATGAGCAAGGTGATGGAACCATTTTTGTCAGATTTAGAAACAGTGGAGAAATATAAAATCCTTTTTTATTTCAACAGCAGAAAAACAATGCTGGGCAGTTAATTGTAGAAGGAGATTGAAATGAAGGTATCAAGTTCTAGAGAGAGCTATTAAAATTTCAAATTTTAGAAAGTTTATGTATCAGGAATAACAGAGCAAGTAATGCTTAAGTTAAAAGCACAGGCAGTGCTATGTAATGTTTGCACACAGAAGCTCATGGTTTTCCCCAGGGAATCTGGAAGTATGTAACTAAATGTTTATTATTTGAAATACATTCTCTTCTACTTTTATTATCTAAAGTAATCATCTATCAGTGATTGAAAACCTTTCTTTAGATTCCTAGTTGTTCTGTATTTCTCCCTTTTTTTCTTCATCTTTTTTCATTTGTTTGTTTTAAATAGTCCTTTTTAAACTGTATACATATTTCTGCCTGTACTGTGGTATAATAGGGAGTTCTCTTAAGACTTTTTTACAACAGATAGCCCAAGTCTTCAGCAATCTTTTATGTGTAGTCCTTATTTTAAACTGCTGGGAGGTAGGCAGGCAGTCTCGACAAGAGGAAGCATTCTTGAAGTGTCTGACTTTTTTGGTTTTGCACTTAACTTTTCTCTCTCATGTCTTACTATGAAAGAAATCCTTACTTTTTGTCTAAAATTTTGAAAGTACAAAAGTTTTAGAAGAGAAAAAAGATTAACCCAAATCCCATTGCCCAGTGGTAAATGTTGCTAACGTTTTGGCATATTTCTTTCTAGTCTTGTTTCTCTGCATGTTTAAAAACATAATTGCTCTCATACTACATATGCAATTTTGTATCTTTCTTTTGTGTTCTCTGATTCTATAAATATTCTGCTGAGCAGCGGTTTTTTGTTTGCTGATTTGGTCCACACCACAAACAGCAACTTGTCCTGGGCCCTGGAGTCAGACTGCTTGGTTTGAATCTAGGATCCACCACGTCCAGCTTTGTGACCTTAGGCAAGTCACTGTCCCTCAGTTTCTTCATTTGTAAAATAAGGATACGGATGGTTCTTATTCCCTAATGTTGCTATAAGAATAGAATGAGATAATATTTACATCGTGTGGTAAACATGACATAAGGGTATATAAATATATGTGTGTGTGTGTACATGTGTCTGTATTTTCTATTATTGTTATTAAAGAAACAAGCTGTTTGACTAGTTACTTTGTTGAACTTGGGAGTATGACCTTACCTACATTTAGAAATTTTTTTTAGGAATTAGTATTAAAGAAAGTAAGTTCTTATAGCAATAATGATATTTGTAAAACACTGTATTTAAGATACGATGAAAGATTAAATTATCAGATGATATATTTTAAATAGAAAAGTATGGTAAGTTTGTCTAGGTCTTGTTGAAATTAAATAAATAAGATAAAGGATGAGAGTATCATTTTCCTGCATTTTTCAGGTACTTAAATCTATGAAAGTCTTTAAATATGAGATCTTACTGAAAGGCAAAGTTACTTGTCCAGTAATTTTCCTAGAAGGAAATAACATATAGCCCCTAACCGTAGTGGTCTGGGAGGATATTAGTCTTAGAATCATTTAGTATAATTAAGCCCAAATTAAATTAAACACAGTATAAAATAATGAAGATTTACAGTTATCTTTTGACCTCCTAGAGAATTTAGGTAAGCAGTCAATTGATGTGATGCTCTTAAATCAAGATAAAAATAGAAAAGCAGAATTTATTTTGGATTTCAACCATAATAGCAGGTATACATTCTTTTTTCTTCCTTGCTGTTCAAGCTCTAGCTAGTGATATAAAGGTCCCTGAGGAGTCAGTAAGGCACATCCTGAAGGTATTGACATTATTTATTTATTAAAATTATTTATTTATTAAATAAATAAAAGATGAAACTAGATAAATCAGATTCAGCCACCATTTGATATATGAAATGTATTTAACTCTGAGGAGATACTTTATCCTTCTTCTTTGTATTTTGGGAATGTATTTTTACAAATGAAGGCATATTACATAAAAACTAGTTACTCATGCATATTGGGCAATTTTGTGTGTTTGCTGTTTCGAATTACACTGATGTTCCTCACCTAAAAAATACTTAGAAAATACCTTTCCCCTACATTTTCATGCAGCATTTTCTTTAACTTTTCTGTTCCTTCAAATGGATAATTTTTATTTTCACTATTTACTTTCTAATGAAATGAGGCTAGAGCAAGTAATATAAAATTTAGAGTGCTAGAAGTCCAGAATCTTTTGTTCTTTTATTGTGACATTTGAATCAAATGCAGTAACAATTTAATAGTGATGTATCTCCCTCCACCCCAGCGTGGAATATAAATTTTTTCCCAAAGAAAGTTAATGTTGATATATTTGTAACTTCCTATCTTTAGACCCCATTCAAATTTCTCTGGTTGTTCCAATAATGGCCTTCATTGCAAAAAGATCCAGACTAGAATCATGCATGACATCTAGTTTTATCTCTTTAGTCTCTTTCAATCTGAGAGAGTTCCTCAGTCCTTCCTTGACTTTTATGACTGATAGTTTTGAAGATTATTGGCCAGTTATTTTTTTTTTTAATCATTTTATTGAGATATATTCACATACCACGCAGTCATACAAAACAAATCGTACTTTCGATTGTTTACAGTACCATTACATAGTTGTACATTCATCACCTAAATCAATCCCTGACACCTTCATTAGCACACACACAAAAATAACAAGAATAATAATTAGAGTGAAAAAGAGCAATTGAAGTAAAAAAGAACACTGGGTACCTTTGTCTGTTTGTTTCCTTCCCCTATTTTTCTACTCATCCATCCATAAACTAGACAAAGTGGAGTGTGGTCCTTATGGCTTTCCCAATCCCATTGTCACCCCTCATAAGCTACATTTTTATACATCTGTCTTCGAGATTCATGGGTTCTGGGTTGTAGTTTGATAGTTTCAGGTATCCACCACCAGCTACCCCAATTCTTTAGAACCTAAAAAGGGTTGTCTAAAGTGTGCGTAAGAGTGCCCACCAGAGTGACCTCTCGGCTCGTTTTGGAATCTCTCTGCCACTGAAGCTTATTTCATTTCCTTTCACATCCCCCTTTTGGTCAAGAAGATGTTCTCCGTCCCACGATGCCGGGTCTACATTCCTCCCCGGGAGTCATATTCCACGTTGCCAGGGAGATTCACTCCCCTGGGTGTCTGATCCCATGTAGGGGGGAGGGCAGTGATTTCACCTTTCAAGTTGGCTTAGCCAGAGAGAGAGGGTATTGGCCAGTTATTTTGTAAAAAGTTTCCCAATTTCAGTTTGTCAGATGTTTTCTCATGGTTAATGTCAGATTATATGTCTTTGGCAAGAATATCACAGAAACTTTTCTCATTGCATCCTGTCAGGTGGCATATGATTTTAATTTTTTAATCACGGGTGATGTTCACTTTGATCACTTAATTAAGGTAGTGTCTTCAGTTTTCTCCACTGTAAAGTTATTATTTTTTCCCTTTGTAATTAATAAGTATTTTGTGAAGTGGTACTTTGAAACCAAGTAAATATCTGTTCTTCATCAAACTTTAATTTTATCATTACAGACTCTTGGATTCCTATTTTATTCACTGGGTTATAGCCATAAACTATTATTAATTTTTGATGTCTCAGATTTGGTGAGTGGGAGCCCCTTTAAGCTGGACGTGGGTTTTCTTTTTTTTTTTTCACAATTCAGTTTTATTGAGATATATTCACATGCCCTACAGTCATCCACAGTATACAATCAGTTGTTCACAGTACCATCAAATAGTTGTAAATTCATCACCAAAATCAATTTTTGGACATTTTTGTTACTCCAAAAAAAAAGTAAGAATAAAAATATAAGTAGAGAAGTACACCCAGAACATTCCAACATCCCGATTCCCCCTATCATTCATTTAATTTTTGTTCCCATTTTTCTACTCATCTGTCCATACACTGGATAGAGGGAGTGTGAGCCACAAGGTTTTCACAACCACACAGTAACACCATGTAAGCTACATCGTTATGCAATCATCTTGAAAAATCAAGGCTACTGGGTCGCATTTCCACAGTGTTCTAGTTTGCTAATGCTGCTGGAATGCAAAACACCAGAAATGGATTGGCTTTTATAAAAGGGGGTTTATTTGGTTACACAGTCACAGTCTTAAGGCCATAATGTCCAAGGTAACACATAAGCAATCGGGTACCTTCACTGGAGGATGGCCAATGGTGTCTGGAAAACCTCTGTTAGCTGGGAAGGCACGTGGCTGGCGTCTGCTCCAAAGTTCTGGTTTCAAAATGGCTTCCTCCCAGGATGTTCCTCTCTAGGCTGCAGTTCCTCAGAAATGTCACTCTTAGTTGCTCTTGGGACATTTGTCCTCTCTCAGCTTCTCCAGAGCAAGAGTCTGCTTTCAATGGCCGTCTTCAAAACTGTCTCTCATTTGCAGCTCCTGTGCTTTCTTCCAAGTGTCCCTCTTGGCTGTAGCTCCTCTTCAAAACATCACTCACAGCTGCACTGAGTTCCCTCTGCCTGTCAGCTCATTTATATTGCTCCACTGATCAAGGCCCACCCTAAATGGGTGGGGCCACACCTCCATGGTAATATCCAATGAGAGTCATCACCCACAGCTGGGTGGGGTGCAGCTCCAAAGAAACACTCCAAGAAATCTAATCAAAACTAGATGCCCACACAAGATTGCATCAAAGATAATGGCATTTGGGGGACACAGTACATTCAAACTGGCACATTCCACCCCCTGGACCCCAAAATGACGTTATCTTTCCATATACAAAATACATTCATCCCACAACAATCTCACAGAAACTTAAACCATTTCAGTAACAATAGTTAAGTACAAAATTCCATCAGAATCAATTATGGGCGTGGTCAGTCCTAAGGCATAATTTTCCTTTAGCTGTGGATCTGTGAACTTAGAACAAGTTATGTGTTTCCAATATACAAAGGAGGGACATTCATAGGATAAATGTTCCCATTGCCATAAGGAAAAACTGAAAAGAAAACAGGGTTCACAGGACCAAAACAGTTCCTAAAACCTGCAGGACAAGCTCTATTAGACTTCAAAGTCTTAGAGTCATTTACAGAATGACATTGCATCCTTGGGGCTTGAGAGAGCAGGAGTCTAACCCTTCCTAAGGGCCTTTGTGGCAGCCCTTTCCTCTCCAAATGCTTAGGTGAGTGCTCCAACATATCCACACATTGGAGAGACCACCTTCTCGGCCCCACCCTCCTCAAACATTGGGGCAGCTCCTGGATTCCCCTCCATCTCTGGGGCACATGCTCAACCCCTTCAGAACAGTGGGGTGGCTGCCAGGCTCTCCCCAATTCCCTGGGAATGTGCTCTACCCTCTGGGGCTTGGGGTGGCAGGACATTTCCTGAGCATCGAGGCGGAAGGCCCACCCTTGACCTCCAGGGCAAACTCACCGTTTCCATGCGTGGCCGCTCCGCTCTCCCAGCCTGAGACCTCTTGACTCCAAACCTCAACCTCCATGGTTCTGTCTTTGAAGAAATTTTTCCTTCAATTTGTTCCTTGTCTGTCTCCTCCAGTCTAGACTGGCAATGGCTCTGTCTATAAAGATCTCGCAAAAATTCTGTTGGCTTCGCATGAAGCACACAAGGGTCAAAGCCATCAGACAATAGGACTTTCCACAAATCCTTTCTGTGTAATTCCATCTGCAATCTTGGCTTGTACTGAAATGGCGGCTGGGTTCCATGTTTGGTAACATCCTCACGTTGGGAGTTCATCCTCATGTGAGGATGAACTCCTCAGGAAACAAGCTGGAGTTTACATATTTGTAAAAAAAATTGTATGACAAAGCTTTATGTAGAAGAAAGTGAAATTCCCTAGTAATTCCACCACCTAAAAATATACTCTATTAAACATTTAGTTTAACAGAGATTTATTTCTATTGAGATTTTTTGTGTATGTGAGTTTAGAATCCCTTCTGCCCCTTTATATAATTGACACTGTTCTGTAACTTGCTTTTTTTCATTTAACAATAAATGAAATGTTGTGGCTTTTATTCCATGTTAATATACATATTCAAGCTTCATTCTGTTTTGTTTGTGTGTTTTTATAACAACTTCTCAGTATCCCTTTTAGTAGATATATCATAATTTATTGAACTTGTCTACTAATGATGAATATTTAGTTTTTCAATTTTTTTCTATTAGAAGTAGGACAAAAATCAATAGCCATAAATCTTTATATATATATATTTATGTGGTATGATTATTTAGCTTAAAACTTAGAATGGGAATTGTTGTGTTAAAGGAAATGCAAGTTTTACATTTAATATAATTTGTTTTTAAAAAGCTACCAATTTTTACTCATACTAAAAGTGTATTACCAGTTTCTTCATACCCTTAAGAGTGCTGAATATTTGTCAGTGTGGTAAGAGATAAATGTTATTTAATTGTTGATTCAATTTGAATTTTTTTTTATTGTTAGTGAGGTGGACATTTTTTTCAAATTATTACCCATTTGTATTTCTTTTCTTAATTGCTCATATCCTTTGAACATTATCTTGTTGATTTATGTATCTTTTTCTCATAGAGTTGTTAAAACTCGGTATTTCAAGGTTCTAAAGTCTTTGTCTCCCTTCAATCAACAAATATCTCTGAGTACCTCCTATGTACCAATCACTTTTAATGTTCCAGGCATACAACAATGAAGAAAACACCTAAAACTCTCTGCCTCTTATGTAGTTTATGTTCTGGGTGGGGAGAGTCAGACCAAAAACAACAGGCAGAACTTTAAATATATAGTATGTTAGCTGGTGATTAGTACTAGGGAAGAAATAAGGCAGAAAAAGAAGATAGGGAGTGGTGTTGGGGGTAGGAAGGGTGTTGCAAGACTTGATTACAACTCATTGAGAACAACTTTAGGGTAAAGACCTCAAAGGAGGTGAGAAAGCCAACTGGCATTATCCAGGAGAAGGACTGTTTCTGGGCAGAGCAAATACTAGGTGCAAAGGCTCTAAACTGGCAGTATGCAATTCATGTTTGAGGTCAGGGAGAAGACCATTGCAGCTGGAGTGGAGTCATCCAAACATAACAGCAAGCCATATCCTGGAGGTCTTTTAAGCCACTGTTGAGAGTTTGGCTTATACTCTGAATGAAATGGAAAACCACTGGAGGGTTTTGAGCAGAGGCAAAACTTAAGCTTTAATTCGATGACCCTGGCTGCTGGCTTGAGAATAGCCAGAAGATGGTTCAGTTATGGAGGCAGGGAGGTTAGCTGGAAGCTCTTGCTTCTAGGCAATAAATAATGGTGGGCTATTAGACCAGAGGGGTAGCAATGGAGATGGTGAGAAGTAGTTGAATTGTGGATGTGTATTGAAAGTAGAGCCAGCAGGATATGCTGATTGTTGGATGAGAAGCAGAAGAAAATGAGAGGAGTCAAGGATGACTCTAAGGTTTTGATCCTGAGTAACTTGAAGGATGGGAGTATATTTTCAGAGATGGAGAAGGTAGTGTGAGTAATAGATTTTGGGAGATCAGTAATTCAATTTTTGATACATTATGTTGAGTTGAATATTAGACATTCAAGTATTGAGGTGTTGATTAGTAAGTTGCTTGTATGAGTCTGGAGTTCAGGAGAGAGATCAAGTTGGTCATATGTATTTGGGAGTTCTTAGCATATAGAAGATATTTAAAGTCATGATGCTGGTTGAGATCACCAAGGGAGTGCCTATAGATAATGGGTGGGGACTCTGAATTTAGATATATCCCTGCAATGTGGAGGAATCAGCAGAGGAGACAAATGGACTTACCAGTGAAAGGAAGAAAATGAAGAGTGTTCTTTCCTGAAAGTGAAGGAAAAAAGGGGGGGGGGGGGCTTCAAGGAATATAGAGGAAAGTCATTAGTGTTAACTACTGTTGATAGTAAATGATAGTAAAATGAGGACTGAGAACTGATTATTGAATTTAGCAACTGGAGAGTAGGGGGTGAATTCTGATTTGAGTTCAAGACAAAATGGGGGGATAAGAATTTAGAGGCAGCTAATTCAGACAACTCTTTAGAGGAAATTTATACCAGCTGGAGAGAGATATTGAGTCAAGGGTTGTTTACTGTGTTTAAAATTTTTTCCTAATGGATGAATGCTAGGGAGACAATCTAGTAGATAAGGAATAACAGATGAAGAGAGGGAGGAGAATTTCTGAAATGATGCACTTGAGAAGGCAAGAGACGGATGTGATTTAGGCTACAAGTGTTTTAGGTAGAGGCTAGATGATTCTTTTATAAAAATAGGGTAATATAAGCAGAGGTGTGGTGGTAGAAGCTTGAGGAACTTCTTTTCTATTTGCTTCTTTCTGAATGAAATAGTAAACAAAATTTTCACCTGGGTGAGTTGAGGAATAGAATGCTGGAGATTGGTTGAGAGAGAAGGTATGGATTAATTAATTAGGAGAATAGGAAAGTGAAAGGTCTGTGGAAATGTGGTTATTACTAAGGGCCCACTTTAAGTGAATGGTCCTGAATTTCAAGTGGATCTGTCAGCATCCTTGTCATTCATGTTCATCTTCATGGGTATAGGCACAGAGAAAGTGGAGGGTTGGACTCAGCTAGGGTTGGGGTTTGCTAGCCTAGTACAAAGAAATGAGATGAGGGCAAGGGTGTGATTGTGAAAATGGACAACGAAATTTCAGTTAAGGAAGGACATGATGAAATGGGTAAGTGAGAGACAGTGAGAAGGTGATAGGGCCAGTGAAGTAAAGGTCTGGTGGGATGGAAGAATTATTGGAATCAGAGTACTAAAGAGGGGGAACTGAAGACTGGGAACTGATATCACAGAGTGGAATGTTTGAAATTGGGATCATGTTGGGATTTCAGTTATTGGTGTTGAGAAGATCCAGGTATGACCATTGGCTGTGATTGGGTGAAGGACAAAATTAATTGGAGTAGAAGAGCTCAGAGAATCAAGAGGTCAAGATATATTGGACGAATCTCAGTGCCAGTGATTTTCAGGCATTTTTGAACTTTCTAAAATCTTTTTTTAATCACATTAAGAGTATACACACATATACAAATACTCTTACACAAACACTCTCCTTTCCATAAGTACAGAAGGTTTCAGGTAACGGTTCCTTCCCTTGTCTTGCTTTTCCTTCCTTTCTCTTCCGTAATTTATTGGTCAAGACTCAATGTATTGATCAGTAAAACACTGATTTATGTTGATACTGAAATCACCAAGAATTATGTCCTGAGTAGTGTTGGAAAGAGGACAGTGAGTCAGGTTTAAAGCCTTTAAGGAATGAAGGACAAACTTGAATGGCGTGTATTTTGATGACATTTAAGTTTCTGGTGTCTCTATGATTATTTTTCAACATTGATCTGCCCTCAATTCTAATGACCCTGGGAGAATGCCCAGTGAAACAAAATAAACTTCATCATCATTTCATTGTCATTATTATAATCTTCAAAAATTATGTCCTCAGAATGAAGCTCCTTTCTTTCCAATGTGGTGCTAGGTACTGAACAAAACAAAGTATACAGAAATGATGTGTGCCATGTAAGAGTGTATACAACTTAGACGTGAAATGCATAGTTGGAGATAAATGAAAAGGACGAACAAAGCAAACAAGTTTTGAAGTTGTTACAAGTTAAGTAGTAGGTTATTTTCACAAATACATGCGTATACATTTGATCATGTGGTAAGAGTCAAGAAATTTGCAGCAGAATGGAGAAGTTACAATTTTTTTTTCTGTTTTGTGGATGTTTCCTAGAGAAAAAGTAGCTTCAGGAGTTATTCAAGTAGAAAAAAGGAGAACACATTTTAGTAAGTTTTTGTTTGTTTGTTTGTTTAAGGTTGGTTTAACAGCTTGGGGTAAGGTGAAGCCATGGAATTTGATGTTTGTAATAGGTTAATGGTATGGGAGTGGTCAAAGAGACCACTTGGGAATAGGAAGATAGTGGAAAAACTTGGGAAAGTTGTTGAAATCTTGACTATGAATTTGACTTTATTAGGAATCTTGCGAGGGGCCTTAAAGGAGAGAACATGATTGAGGTAGTGCTATATGGAAGATTGTTAATGGAAGGAAGTACGAGAAAATGTTTCTGGCAGGCACTCATAAACATATTCTTACATATAAAATTTCTGTGCCATTTCTCTTTTCTTAAAATGCTATTTAAAATTTGATAGTTTTGTATAATACTTGTTAATATATATGTCTTCCAGGTGCATTGGATCGTTGTGTAATGGGGATAACAGCAGTAGAGATACTGAATGCTTGTGATGAAGCAGTTCCTGCTGCAGTTGATTCACTTAGTCATCCAGCAGTCAACCTAAAACAAGCTATGACAAGACGTAGTCTTGCTGCTCTTAAAAATATGGCCCATCATAAGCTACAAACCCTTGCAACTAACCTCTTGGCTTCTGAGGCATCTGACAAAGTAAGTTTTGTACATGGGCTCATGAAGTATTTAGTCCCCAATTAATTTTATTTAAAAACATGGATTTGGCATGTCTTAGAGAGTAATTTCGGGGAGATAACACTGTGGAAAATAATCTTCTGATTTTTATTTAGATTTATCCAAACATATTTTTGGAGTATTTCAAATATTTGGCATTTTGAAAAAGTAAAGTATTCTTACTGTTTAAAATATTTTAAAATGATTCCTACTGAATTGTGAATTCAATTTCTGAAATTAGAGCAAACATTTTATATATGATACATCTATTTAACTTTCTGGCAGTCTTTACAGTCTTTCTGTTGAAAGATTGAGGACTAGTTAATGTGCCTAGGGAAAAGAAAAAAAATAGATACAATTAAGACGTCTATAATTGTGATTTATGCTTAGTTTTAAATTAATTTCTAATTTTAGTAAGGTTACATTATTTGTAAGGATTTAAGAAAATATTTGACAATAAGTATAATGAAGTTGTACATGTGCTGACATTTTTCTGTGAGACCCAAGCTCAATTATACTTCCCTTAAACTGACACTTGTAATCAAGGCATAAATTACTTCTTCAGTTAACAGAAGGTTATCTTACCAAAGGAAGAGCAAAGATAACCCCATTCATTAGTTACTTGTCTTTAGTTTGTAGAAGCTATCCGCTATTTGGTTGTGGTATTTGTGTTCTGCGGTATTTTTAGAATTAATTTTGTCTCTGGTAATGGATAAATGAAACCTTTAGACGATCCCAATATTTCATCCGAGTCAGTACTTATAATTTTTAGTTCCATCTAAGTATTCATTAGAGTTATCATTCCTGTTGCCTATTTTAAAATAATTAGATATGTGAATAAATAGCAAAGGGGTTGAAAGGCTCATTTACAAACTTGAAAATTAGCCCATGGATTAGTGAGTGCTGACATGCTAAATACTGTACATAGTTGCAGTGAGGCATATCCTCCAGTAATTGGCAGCAATATCACCCTTAGAGTATTTTTGTCTTTTCCCAAGATGTAAATGTCTTATTGGCTATGTTACATTGTAAGTTTCATAAATTAAAATTGTGAAATCCTTCATTTCTTTTTTTTTTAAAATGCTTTCATCCCATGCTCTGAAGTTTGAGAAAAAGCCACAGCTTAAAGGCATTTGCCACTTGTTTAATTTCTTTCAGGGGACCACATAGATGTCACTAGAAACTCTGTGCATAGTACATCGTCTGATATTGTATATAATTTTAATTTTGAGCAAATTTATAAAACAGTATTTTCAAGGGCAGGCATATATGTTATGTGATCCCCATATGTTTTTTTCCTTGATGGTATCCACTAGAAGTAAATATTTTAAAAAATAATGATATAACTAGAAAATTAAAGAAAAATAAGTGGTACAGTAACATTCATGAATGTCCTTTGTAAGTGGTCATGGTCCATTATGTGATTTTTACAATCTTGTTTGTCCCTTTTTAATAGCGCATTTTATAGTGCAATTAGTGATAAAAGCACCAGATATCAGAGACACTACATTTATGTATTGTAAAATATATTGCTTGTGAACCTCCTCAGTCTTGTAGCAGTGGTAATTGTTGCCTGGCCTACAAGGGAAACAATTATAGAAGGGAGAAAAAGACTTAGGAAACTGAGGCTGCAGGAGAATAATCACTTTATGAAAAATGTATGTTGGCTGGACCATTAGGGATTTCTCTAACTATTTTCTCTTGTTGAGTTTGATGCTCCTTCTGAGGGGAATATTTAAAGAGCTGTCCTTTGGATGGCTTTCTAACCTCTGGAGAAATAAAATCCACCCAAAGTTTAAAAAAACCACCACCCCCCAAAACATAACTAACAGCCTCTCAGTGGTGCTCTAGGTTATTCGATCTAATTTTTTTACGTGAGTGTCTCAATTGAAAGTAAATTATCTATGGGAATATTCTATAGAAAGTAACTCGCTTTTAACTTGTTAGAATAGTGTTAGTAATCAGGGCTATTTGGAAGTAACAGATATTTTATGTAGCTATTTATGTATTTATGCTGGGTATACAAAGCTTTGCCAACAAGGATGGAGAAGTTACTATCCTTTGATTTGTTTTCACTAAATGATCAAGAGACATTAAATAAAATTATCCTTTTTTATTACTTCATTGAATCTTTACAAGACTGTATTTGAACCCCTGTGTATTTCTCTTAGGACATGTTTCTTAATCTCGCTTGTATTATAATAATTTACATGGTTTTTTAATTCTCCCTACTAAAATCCAGTCTTCTTGAGGGCAGGGATTATGCCTTACTTATCTTTGTGTTTTCCTTATGAGATCTGGTAGTAGTTGTGCAATAAATCATTGTTGAATTGGATGATGTGTAACAGAATGTGCTGTTAGCCTTTGCTTCAGCTTCTTGCCTGTGTCTTCTCCATTCCCTCACAGATGATTGTTTTGAGACCCCCTACTGTCAGTTTTGAGTCTGTCCCTATTCATCAGCCATTAGATATAAGCATTCATTAACAACTTTTGCCTTCTGTTCAGTTTTTCATTTTCCTCTCTGGTTTTGGTGAATGAAGTTGTTCAGTCATAACTGGTAAACTGGTTTTTTTCCTTAGAAAGAATTCTTATATGTATGACCTTTAAAGAATCAATTAAACTTGCTGAACATTCCACCCCAAAACTTTCATGAATAGTTCACTGGCAAATATGAATATGCTGATTGTATATTTATTTTATATTTATAAGTATATATAAATTCAGTTTTTTGTTATTCCAAATGGTAAGTAGGACAAAACTTGCATTTTATACTAACTGTTGTCTGTTTTTTTTAATAAATAAGGAGCCTTAGCTAAGCTGTCCATTTTTAAGAAAACAAGAGTGTCTATGACTATAGGAGAAGAAACATATTTCCGCAAACAAATAAAGGAAACTTTGTCACCTTCCCTCTGAGTCTAGCTCCTACTTGTTAATCCTTGCTCTGCTACTAACTGAATGATCACAAAGAATAGTCTATGATTCTATTGGCAAGTTATATGTTATATAAACTTTTATTTAGTGCTTATGTGACATATGATTCCCTTTAGTGGAGGATAGTAATTAGAAACCAAGATCTGGATGCTGCATGCACTCATTGCTCCTGGGGTGACAGTGCTCCCAGACCCTCTTGGTGGACAGAGCTAGATGATGTACATGCATGTTTATATACATACACACATACACGGACACATACATCTTTGAGTTTCTCTGTCTGCCTAAATTATCATTGGTTAACACCATTACCTCCAATTCTAATTCAACACCATAGTGATTGGTAATTCTCTTCTCCAACTTGAGAACCCTCACTCCCAATACTTTCAGTGTATTCTTATTTGCTCAGTTATCCCTTTATGCAATCAATCACACTCCCACCCCAAAATCTCTTTTTAGGTGTGGCAGCCAAAAGCTTGCCTGCCGCAAAAGGGAAGGAGCTTCAATTCTTTTTGATTTTAAGTATTTTCTTTCTTTTCATCTTCCATTTTTCTTAAAGAATTATTTGGGGTTTATATGGATTTACCTTAATACTTTGTATTTCTCATTTGTGTGTGTGTGAAATATTTCCCTGGATTTTTGAAAATGGTTCATTCATATAACTTTTCTAACTTCACAGAGCTTCCTATTCTGTTGATTCAAGTGGCTTAAAATATAGTGGTTTCCCTAATGAGATTTCCTGGCACTGTTCCTCTCTCTCCTTCCTTTTTATTTTTTCTTCCCCTCCTGTAGTGCCTGTCTGTTTGGATTGCATTCTTAGCAGTTTCTCCTCAGTGAGACCCCTTCCTTGAAGGGTGCCCTGGTGCCTCGTTGTTGAAAGTGCACTCACATTGTCATTGTGGACCCTTGCACTTGCTTGCTGTTGAGGGGTATAAACCCCTCCAGATTTCAGTTGCTGTTTTCAGATTGGCCTCCTGTGTTTTCTGGTGAAGTCTGTTAGCTTTTTGGAGGTTTTCCTGTTTGGAAAACTGTCAGATGCCTCACTCCTTCCCTTTCCTTCTTCCACAGAGATGCCTGATATTAGGCAGATCTTACAGATCTTACAGCCATTGATGTGTTTATAGCCGTTGATGTGTTTTTCCCATCTGCTTGCATTTTAGGATTTGTGGTGTTACTTTGTCACCTAGTTTTGTTGAAAATGTTGTTCATGGGTTTTGGGTTTTACTATCTAGTTGCTCTGTTTCTTTTTATGTGGAAATTTGGAGAGATCCAAAAACTGTGTTGTCATCTCCACCATGATCTTCCCAGAATTCCTTTCAGTCTCTATATTCTTGGTGTTAAGTGTAAAATTCAGTACAATGAATTAGCTAAGGAGAAATTTTATTAAACATTCATTTCTTATCTTAATTATATGTTGTTTAAACTGGATGAAACACATCTGTGACCATATATATACACATATATATATATGTATATACACATATATATATATACACACATATATATATATATATATTTTTTTTTTTTGTTTTTTTTTTTTTCCTTTTCTGGATCAGTGGAAGGTACCGGTGGGGGTCTGATTTTAAAGAACATGCACTTTCTGTTTATGTGAGAAAAGCCCTAACCTACTGGCAGGTGACAGATTGCCCTGAGTCAGTCACTCTGGTTTGGAATTTTTCCCATGTTTTGTCCTACCCCTGCCCATACCCAATAACTCATAAAATAGTGGTTATTGATAGTGAATTTGAACTTTACAGCGAGCAATTAGTGACTTTTTTTTTTTTTTTTGCCACTATTTCTCCCTGCATTGTTTGTCAAGTGGGAGAAACTTTGAATTTAAAACTACTTTAAAAACTTCTAGAATGAGAATTTGATATTTAATGTGGGGCATTCGGTAAAGTGATTCCTTAAGAAATAATAAGTTTTAAAATTTTGGGGGGAAACCATAAAATGTAAAATTAAGAGTTAAAGTAATTGATTGGGCACCAATATATAGATAAGGTAACATGATCAATTTCTGAATACATGTTCTTACATTAATTGCCGTGATCACAAAATCAAGTAAATACAAGTCAGTTCAAGAAAGCTGGACTCCCCCCCCAATTCATCTATCATATTAAATTAATCCCTCATCTGTAAATATAGCTCACATTCCTTTAACATGTTTATGTCCTAATTCTGTTGTTCTTCCTTATTCTCTCATCATATTTGCCTTTCTTGGGACTCTCATGCACTGTAGGAACGTACCCAATATGTAGGTTGTGAGTGCATGTGCTTCTTATCTGCAGATGTGTGTGTATGTGTGTGTGCATCATGTGTGGACATTTCGTAGAGTTTGGGATGAATGCTTTGAAATTTCCAATTTAGAGTTAACTTTCTACCAACCTTTTCTCAGTTTGTGGGAAAGTTTTAGTTTACAAGGAGTACAATATCAATTATTCCATTAAGGATATTGAAACTAAAATTTACTTCATATTTAGAACGTTTTTGGTGATTACAGAGTCTTTGGTTCTCTTCCCTTTGTAAGGATCTTGAATTTGACATGACTGGATTTATTGTGATCATTGCATAACATGATCAAATAATGACACATACAAGGGAATTATCTTTCCTGAAATTTAACAAACCCCATGGCCATAGTGCCTTTTTGGCCCTGTGCTTTGCACATAATAGGTGTTCAATGGATTTTTGAATTGAATTCATAGTTCATAGTAAATACAATTCATCTAATTATTCTGAGCCAAGAAATAGCTGTCTTGTTCTATGATGGCTTTAAAATTCTGAAGATTTGTTTTTCCTTGGAAAAACATTTAACAAAACTCCCAGTACCTGAGAGGAAATTTAGGTTACTGTTCAGTGTATGTGACATAAAACAAAGGAGAAATTTATTTCACTTTCTCACATAATAAATCAAATAGCAGACTGCTGAGAGAATAGGAGCACTAGGTAAATGAAACCTTAAGACCTTCTCAGTGGCCAGACCTTTCCAGCTCTCGTGTATGGTACTTTATATTTAACTCTTATTTGGGCACTTGAAGGTATTGTTAAGAAATTTGGTAGAAGTATAAAGATTTGTGGCTAAATATTAATATTTTAGTACTTTGGGGAAGAAGTAATTTCTTCTCTTCTAACATGCTTGAAAATTTTCCTCTTTATTATACCATATAGAAGATTTTAAAACTTCTTGACTTTTATAGCCTCCATTAGAAAATAATTGAATCAGTTTACTTCAGTAAACATTTATTGACCACTAGGTACTGTGTTAGGCCTGGGAGAGCCAAAATAAATAAGACATGATACCCGCCCCCCCAGGAAATAAAAATTGATAAATACAGTACAGTGCAGTAAGTGGAATGATTGAGAAATGCAGAATGTATTGCAGAAACCTGTCCTAGCCTGAGGTGATCAGGACTGGCTTCTTGGTGGAGGGGCATCCACTCAAACTGGAGATCAGTTGTAGCGTGCATTCGGGGAGAAGGGGATGGCATAAGCAAAGATGGAGTTGGGAGTACCGCGGTCTGTTCGGTATTGCTGGAGCATCAGCTGGGTGACAGGTAGTGGTGGAAAATGAGGCTAGTCCATGTTGTACCATGTGAAGGTGCTTAAACTTTCATCTTTTAGATCAGTGTTTTCAAACTTCAGAAATTAGCATTAAATTTCTTTCCATAAAAGGAATTTTATGTGAAAGCCAGTGTGTAAAACATATGAGGGAATTGAGAGGAGAGTTTAGATTCAAGATTTGTTTTTGAGTTATATTCAGCAGGACCTAGTAATTGATTAGGTATTGGTGGAAGGTTGACTCAAAGGTCTTCTGACTGGGTGATTGAATCACAAGTGTTATATTGAATGTAGGAACAGATTTTGTGGGGGTATGATGATGAGTTGCTTTGTATATGGTATGAGGTTCCTATGGATTATCTATTTTGAGATACTTGTCAGAGATTCAATTTAAGGGTGTGAAACTTGCAGGGGGAGCTTGGTAAAGGATATGCAGATTGAGGAATCTCTAAGGTACAGATGGCCAGGAAGTGGCTGACATCATCCAGAGATAGAAAGTGTGCTGAGATATCTAGGGGATATCAACCGTCAGGGCACATAGAGGAAACCGTTTGGGAAAGGAGTGGTGTGAAAAGTCTGAAGGGAACCGGGAGTATGTGCTGAAAGACAAACAAAATTACGAGTTCCAGGGAGGTAGAGTGATCAGTTGTGTCAAATGCAATAGATGTTGCATATTAGAAGGATTAAAATGTGTTTGCCAATGAGGTTAATTGTATCCTTTTTCAGAACTCTCTCCCCAGGATGTCAGGGCAGGGTAGAAGCTTGATTTTGATAGGTTAAGGAGTGAGTGGGAAGTGTGGAAGTAGAAATAGCAAGTGTGGGATATTTTTTGAAAAGTTTGTATGAGGGGGAAGTAGAAAGAGAATAAGTAGCTAGAGGGGGATGCAATTTTAAAGACAGTTGAGAGTGTTTGGGGACTGAGGCTAAAGAGCCAGTAGAGAGGGGAAGATTCAAGATCTGGATAGGGAAGGGGTAATTGATGAAGCTAGATCCTGCAAGGGATGAGAGAATTGCAGATTTCAAAGGCAGAGGGAAAGCAATTGATTTTGAACTGGAGGAGAAAAATCTTGTTTTCTCAAACTGAAAGAGAAAGAGGAAAGGCTTGTGTCTGGATGTATATGTTTCTGTGGGTAGTGGATGGGAATTGAGAAGAAAACATTCTAAAGCCTTCCAGTTGCTCTAAGAAGTAGGAGGTAAGATTATCTTGTGGGGAGGGCAGGAGCCAGGGAGTGCTTGCATAGGGTACTTGAGAGTGGTAAAGATTTACAAAGGTGACCGAGGGGAATGAGAGAGGGAGCTGTCTAAGTTCAAGGAAAAGGACTAGGGTCTGACAGTCTTTGAGAAAAAATGTGGAATCCAGGGATTGAATTCCTGTATGACAGTGGTCCCCAGACTTTGCTGCACATTGAAATTACCTGGGGATCTTTCAGAAACTCTGGTGCCTGGCTCCTACCGGTGGACATTCTGATGAATTGGTGGTAGTTTTAAAGCTCCCCAGGTGATTCTAATGTGCAGCAAAGTTTGTGAGCCACTGTTCTAAGAGGTTGAAGAGCAGGTGCAGTGGGAGAGCTAGAGCTATAGGAGATTGTGGTCATGGTGGGGATATTAATGTTCATGATTTCTTAGGTGGGGACAGGATCCTGTGTACATGGCTGTGTGAGGGGTTGGCTAAGGTATAGTGGAGGGGAAGTTGACTGGAGTTGAGACAGCCAAAGACTTGTAAGGGTCACAATGGCTTTTACTCTTTAGTGGCACAAAAGACCCCACAGCCCACATTCCCAGTTTTTTCTCCTTTTCAGTGGGTATCAGAATAAAGTGCTGACAGGCAGGCAAATTTGGGAGCAGGGATTGAGTGTAGGACAATGAGTGTACATGTTTTAATCTAGTTTTGGTAAAATAATACTTCACAATGTTTTTGATGTGAATATATAAGCTTTAACAAACAAACTAAATGCTGAAACTAATAGAAATTTATAGTTTTAAAAAGAGTGGTAGCAATTGGAAATTAATATTTAGAATGCACTGCTGTCAGAGCATCCCTTCTGTGGGTTATCCACACTTTCACATGCAGTAGTATCTTTATACCATTACTCTCCCTTTCATGATAGTGTGACATCTAATTAGAATGCTGAAAGCCTCTGGAAAATTATAGTCCTATGCTAATTTAAAATTATAAACAGCAAAATGTGTAAATAGCAAATCTAGCAAATGTAACCATAGTAACTCACTTTGTTACTAAATGACTCTGTGCTTAACATTGTGTTATTTGTGCTTCTACTTTGAATTCTTTTACATATGCAAGGAGGACTTCCTTGCCCACCAAGTGCTGCAGACCCATAGTTGAAAATCACTGACCTACATGGATGGTGAAGTCTCTTAGGAGCAAGGCTATGTGTCAGTGACAATGATTTTGAGGTTTTTAAAATTTTCAAAAGTGAAACTCATAAAATTTATAGGACATGCTACTGCAGGCTCTAAAATTAACCTTGGATGGAAATATATTAGTTATCTCAGGGAGGCAGTTTATTGCCGCGTCCAAGGAGGGGAAGTATAATTGGTGTACGGTGGTTATGGTTGGAATTCTGTACAGTGCCTTCCATAGGCTGAAATAGGCAAAGTGTACCCAAAGATCTTTCCAATAATGTCTCCCCTATATATCTCACTCTTCTTATTTTTGTATAAATCACACTTTTCTTAATTATACCAATACCTAGCAGTGATTAGCCTTGATAAAAGTGATATTTTCTCAGGGGAGTGGATGGGTGGAAAGTAAGAGGTAGAAAAAAGAAAGGGAAAGACAAAAAGAAGAGGCTTCATCAGCAAAAATCAAGATTTTTATTTTTCATTGTGCAGTGTAACTTGTTTCCCCAAGCTCCATTACCTCTTTACCTGTATCGCAGTAAATGTAGTACTTGCTATTTGCTATATCCGGAATGCTTCAGTCCCCTCCCTCCTGTCCCAGCTGACTAACTCCTACTCATCATGAACCTCACTTCTATGACCACTTGACCCTGCAGAGCCTCCCTGAATTTTTCAGGTAATCCTGCCAAATCAGGCAGAGTTAGTTGGAGCTTCCTCTATGATTCACTGATACTTGGTTTGTGTTTCTATCATAGTATTTATTCTATTGTACTAATACATGTAAGCAATTATGTCTGTTTGTTTACATATTTATTTCTCTGTATCAGACTTTCTTGATCTTGGCACTATTGACATTTTGGGCTGGTTAGTTCTTGGTTCTAGTGGGCTGTCTTGCGCATTGTAGGATGTTTAGTAGAGTTCCTGACTTCCACCCACTGGATGCCAGGAGCATCCCCTAGTTGTGACCACAAATGATGTCTCTGACCATTGACAAGTGTCCTTTGTGGCTAGGGAAAAACTGCCCCTGCTGAGAATCACTGCTCTATATCAGACTAAGAGCTTTTCAGAAGACCATGTTGTGTTCCTCCTTGTATTGCCAGTGCCCAGCACAAAATATTCCTTGAATCATTGTGCGTGACTCCATATTTTGAGGGTTAATTAATGTGAGTGGAATCACCCCTTTCCTTAGGAGTAACCCAACTTCTTCATATCTTACCATTGGCTAGCTGTATGACAGGCTTATTCTCTTAGCTTCAGTTTTCTTAGTTTTAAAATGGGGGAAATAATGAAGATTAAATGGGATAATGTGTTTGAAGACATTTATCATAATAGGTACTCAACACACACTAGTTTAATACTTTTGATTCATTGATTCATTTGTTCATTTAGTCAGCACATGTTCAGTTCATACTATGAGCTAGGCCTCAAGCTAGAACCAACTGTAGAGTGCATTAATCACACCCACACCCAGCAGGCCGTGGCATTGAGGAGTTGCCACTCTAATGTGGCAGACAAGTGTACAATTCATTGTGGTGAGCTTTGTAAGGTATGGACAAAGTAGGACAGAGCCTTGAGGGGATGAACTGACTGGAAGACTTGCTGGAGAGGCTTTTCTGAAGAGAGAGAGGGACACTGCATAGAGGCTTGACATCAGGAAGACAAACGGGAAAGAACATCCCGGGCAAAGGCAGCAGTATGTGCATGTGCAGGGATGGGTGGTGAGTGCACAGCAAGAAAAGTGAGAGGGGTGCTGAGTCAGGCAGAAGAGAGTTAAAAATAGAACAGAAACTACTTGAGCATGAATGTTTCTGGAATTTGGTATTGCTCACCACAGTGACTCAGTGTAGTTTGGAGCCGTTTTCTTCTCTCCTTTTCCTTTTGTCATTGTTAGTCTTGCCATCTTTTTTCTTACCAGGTTTCCTTCCCAGAATATCATCCTGTTTTCATTCTTTTCACAAATGTGTTAAGAGCTTTTGGCATACCCAGGAGGTATATGTCAAGTTATAACAGAGGTTCTTTGGATTTTTAGCTTCTTTGCTTTGGTTGGTTTAAACTATTTTCACATGTATCTTTAACATACTCATTTGAGAACAGATGTTCTGAGCTTTATCATCTCTGGTTTACCGGTGAAAAGAATACTGCTCGTGTTGGCTTTTTACCTCATCTCTCTGAGGTAGAGTAGTAGTCTTTTCTTTATTTGGAGGATAGAATTGATGCTGGGAAGTTAATGGAGTCATGTGAAGTCTATGTACTGGAGGAGTGGGGCTGCCCTGGCCTCCGGGTTTCCCGTCTCACCCCTTGGGTAACTTGGTCCTTCAGGAAGTGTTGAAAATCAATCTCTTTTGTGCCACTGTTATGGGAAGTTTTAATATATTGATCTTCTAATCTCTTAATATGTTAATACACTTCAGATATTATTAATATCCAAACATTTTTATCCAGTAAGACATGGCCTGTAGAAATCCCTTAAGATTTTTTAAATGAAAGGCATGATCTAAACATTTATATTTAATACTGATAATTTACTTCTAATGAATAATTTATATTTTATCCATGTCATAGGAAATAAATTATAGGCAGTATTAAACCTTAAAACCCTTCTAAAAGGTTAAATATCTCTTTTTGTTTATGCTTATTAATTAATATACTTGTTAATGAAACATGTGAAAGGAAGTGAAATAACATTAACTCTAATTAGACTACATTGTCTTCCATACCTAATCACAAAATCCATCCTATCAAAAATGAAATATTTAAGATAAGTAGATTGTCTAATTCCAATTAAATGGATTCTGTGAAAAAGAAATCATCTTATTTTAAGTGTTTTCTTAACCATTGGTATTAAGTAACAGCAAGATAACAGCAGAGGGCACCAAATATCCATTTTAGTCTTACACATTTTCTTGATATTTTTAGTTTTTGCACCTCCCGTCCTACTCTCTTCTCTCTCTCTTCCTTCCTACCTCCTTCCCTTCCTTCTTTTTTCTTAGCACTAAAATAGTTGATTTTAAAAACCATCTTCTGGATACTTTTTAATAGATGGAGCATTTTTCTAATTTTAGAATATTTTTAAAGTACATTAAGACATTAACTTATTGTATTTAGTGAACCTTTCACATTTAATAACATTATGCCTCAGAATCTCAGAAATTCTCTTAAAGGCCTTTATTCAATAAAATATCCTACCCCAAATCAAGAGCAAAATGATTGTACTTTTAAATTTATTTTTGCCAAAATATTCTTAATAAGCCAGTTCTTTGTACCATACTTATGAAATTAAAAATTATTTAGAACGTGTTGTAAATATGATGCCTACATAATTATTTTTGTGAAATAGGATATCAAGATTTTCAAATACGTATTTTTTCTTGTATTCTTTTTAAGGATGCAGTATTGATATTCATAGAAACATGTACTTGTTTGTGTATTAGATATAGAACATTTCCTAGCCTTCTTCTTCATATCTCTGGTTTCAAAGCAGATTTAGATTTTTAAAAAAATCATCCACTCTTCTGCTTTACACTTTAGCATCAACATTAGCTGATGTCTGTAATGGGCACTGGTTTAAAGTAACTGTGTTTTAGGTAGAAATCTGAACCATTTGAGATTATAGCTATAGATTAGATTCAGTGATCTTTCAGGAAAAATAAATTATTTTAACAAGTAACTTTAAATATGGTCTTGAAAACCGTGATATGAAAAAGTTGGTTCAGAATTAAGTTTGCCATCAATGAATGGTGAAAGCATAAAATTATTGTCATTGTCCTTGTTTAGAATTTATTTTAGTCAGGTTATATGAAATATACTTAAAATATCATTATTACATTATTTTTAGAGGACAAAGTTACCAGGTATTTCAGCAGACATGACTTAACCTAACATATATTCAAATATATAATCATGATAAATGTTATAATAAGGATACATCAACATTTTTTCTTCTGTGGATTGTTATTGCTTTTTTGGTTGCTGGTAGCTACTGCTGGCAATGTGTATATATATGCATGCATGTGTTGAAAAATACCTATGCTTGGAAAGGTTAATTTCATGATCATAGTGTTGTCATTTTATTTTGGCTCTGTCTTGAGTCACAATTTTACCTCCTACTCTTAAATGTGTTTGCCATAGGTTCACAGTGATGAGCAAGCAATTCAATAATCTTTACCTGTTGTTTCATTTTTGTAATATTTTAAGTGAAGTTTCTTACTTAAATTCTGAAATGACTCGATCTGTATTTTTCCTTATAGGGAAAACATAAAATTATAATAGGCTTAGTACTTCCATTGAAAATGCCAAATGTATCTGTCCTATTAGCCTTTTAAGGTGGCAGTTGTGTATATTGCATTTACCATTGAGTTTCATTAAACAAACTTGAGACCATTTGTATATACTTTTTGATTTAGTTTCTTTATTGCTCCTTTTCAACTATTGTCTTGAGGACAAAGGCTTTATTTTCTTCCAAGATCTTTCACATAATAGTCACTTCACAAATATCTGTTGAATTGAATTTAATCTTCCTGCATGATGTAAAGTTGAGTTTGTGAGCACACATTTCAGATATTCTTAATAAAGTTAGCAGAACAAGCACCCTCATGTTCCTGTTAAAGAATTTCCTGGATTAAATAGACTGCATTTGAAATTGTTAAGGATATAAGATGATTTGAAGAAGTTATTTACTCTAAACATATTTATCTTATGATTAAGCCAGGAGACTCTTGGAATTTGATAGATGTTTTTATTCATTTTCCTATAGCTAATCTTACTGTAACATATAAGAATATCAAGCATGTCAGTGATTAATTCTGACGGCCATCTTCATGCATCTATAATTAATAGTAAAATTTAGAACTTGGTGCTTTAGAAGATATTTGAACATTATTTCTCCATATTTTTAGATAAAATCTTATCTTTGCAGCATTACAGGATATCTATATTCTGTTGTAACGACGATACTTTGTTAGAGATTATAGGTCTTCTTCAGGACTTGGTGATGTCAGGTATTATAATTTATCAGGAGTCAGGAATGAGTTGTTTTTTTCTTTCTTCAGTCTCCCACATTCTCTTTTTACCTGCTTTTGTTGTTTTCTTTCTTCTCTCATCCTCTCTTTTTCTGACTGTAGATGACTGCTATGACACAGTCAGGAGCCCTGAGAGGTTGTGATGAGAGGAGTCACATGTACGATCACATCCAGATAATCGTGGTACCAGACATCAGACAACCTTTCAGTTGCCAACCACCTGGGCTGTCTGCTGGCTGTGTCCCAGAGAGAGAGAAAACATGGGCAGATCTGGGGGTGCTGAGAGGGCCACATATGTAGGTGACCTCAGATGAGAGAGCTAAAAAGTCTGCCTGATCCTCACTCTTGCTGTATTTTATTTTTTATTTTTTCAAGCCATTCTTGTTGCTTCAAGAATTTCTTTACCAAACATTTTTGATTTTATGTCTTTGGTAGTAGTAGTCTCTATCTCTTCTCTTAAAAGAATTTCAGAGATCATTCCTGGAAAGGTAGTATCTACTGAGGCACTGTGGGGGGCCCTTTGTTTTACCTAATGTTGATGATAGCTGTTCCCTCATACCTAGTGTCAGACCTTTCTATCCAATATTGATATAAGATGATATTTTATCTCATGTTCTCACATAACCAACCCTCATGCCTAGCAGAGTGCCTGAGCCACAGCAAAAACAAAGTATGTGGTAGCTAGAATTACCAATAATTTTCATATCAATAATATTCTAGTATATGTAATATATTTATTATAAATATATAATTTTCATGTATCATTTATTCAAATTAGTGTTGGTAGGTGCAAAGCATTAAGCTTAGTACATTCAAAGTTTGAAAAAGTGAATATGAAGCACAGTACTGTGAAAAATAAAAAGGTGCTATTGCCTATTTGTATTCCTTCATCTGGCTGGCTTCTTTTGCCTCCCAATTCATAGTCTTGGCTCTATTCTTGCTTCTTTCTAGCCAACCTCTAGATCATTGGTAAATAAACACTTATAAAATTAAATTTGACCATGTTACGCCCTCATTATAGCCTTTTAGACTATGGTCCTCAATCTTTATTACATACATCGTCTGGGGGCTCTCATTAGACCCATTTTTAGCCTGTTCCCAGGGATTCTGACTCAGGTCTGATATCAGGTCCAGGAACCTGTGTTTTTAACAAGCACCACTGATGATTCAGAGAGAAGCATAGCTTTACAGATTCCTCCGGCCTGCAAGACAAAGTTCAGAAGTCTTAGTGTGACCCTCGGTGATCTCAGCATACCAGCCTTTGCATTCTTTATCCTGGCCACTTGTGGTTTCATCACCACTCATCCCATAATGTTTCTTGCATTTATCCTTTTTCACAGTTTCGCATCTTTCTACCAGGAGTGCTCTTCTATCAGGGTCTTCCTGGTCACCCAAGGTGAGGTTGGTACTTTCTCCTTTGTGCTCTGTATTGTACCTTGCAATCCCCTTTACTTACAGCACCATTCATACGGCATTGAAATAATTTGTTTATGTGTCATTATCGGTTAGTTTTGAGTTCTATCTCTTATTCATCTTTGTATCCTTGGTGCTTTGGACAAATCCATGCCATAATAGATGTTAGGTGAATGTGAAATGAATGAATTAAATACAGGGATGAGATTCAAATATCCTTATTTTATTTTATTTTTTTACTTCATATTTGTGTAGGGCAAATTTATCACATTACTTATGTACCTTAGGTTCTTTATAGTATAGACATCACTCATTCAATCCAGAATTAGAGGTTTGTACAAAGGAAGCAGTTCTCAAGCCTGCCTAGGGAATTCTGGAAATAACTTTTGGAAAAGGAGCCACTTGAGATGCTTCTTGAAGGCTGGGTAGAAGTGTGACTTGAATGGGAATAGTGAGATGGAGGAAGAAGTGGAATTCTGGCATGTGGATATGCAGAGGAACAAATGCCTAAAACTGTGTGGTTCTGGAAAGCACAGGTGGTTAATTTGGTTGGTGAAATATATAGGGTAATGTGGTTAGAGATGAAATTGGATAGGTTGGCAGCAATATATACTGGAGGATTTTTTGTGCTTTGCAAAGAAGTCTGGATTTTATCCTTGGGTTATAATATGCTCTTGAAGCCTCTTAAGCCAGAAAAATATCATCAGATGGAGTGAAAATTTAGACAGAAGTGAGACCAGTTAAGGGGATTCACTGTAATTTTATATGACTGAAGAGTTAATTAGCAATTTAAAAATAATTTACTAAAGATTTTTGTAATGTTCTTGGTTCATTCTGCCAGGTACTCTGATGGGTTTGGAGTTATACAAGATGAGTAAGATGCAGTTGGTCTTCAAGTCTGAAATGGTTCCATAGAGTACAGGAAAATGTAAATACATGGAACAATTAATTACATAAATATGACAAAGACTTGTGAATATGTCATACTTATATAGTAGACGTCAAATGTTATAGGAGCTAGATTTATTGTGGACTAACTTTTCTTGGGAGAACTAGGGTCTTGGGAGAAGAGAAGGGTTGAAGTAAAATAAAAAAGAAGTATTTTAGGTCAAGGCAGTAGCATAAATGAAAGGATTGGTGGTGAGAGACCATGGTTTATGGTGGCTAGAGCTAGAGCATTTGGTAAGTCTGGAAAAGTATTTGGTATCAAACCGTGATAGACTCAAATGTTGTGCTAAAGGAGTCTGCATTTTATCCTAGAACTTTATTTTCTAACTACAAAAATAATATCTATTGACTATGTACAATTTTCGAAATATATAAAACATGAAGAGACATTAAAATTGTCTATAATTCTCACAAAAATGTAATTGCTATTAACATTTTCATTTACTTCTTCCCAGTTTCTCTCCAGGCACATACGTGTACTTAAGATTAAATAAAGGAACTTGGCCATACTCTTTGTGTGTGTGTGTGTGTGTGTGTGTGTGTGTGTGTGTGTAGTTTTAGCTCACTTAAGATCAGAACATGGGCATTTTGCCCATGTTAAATAAGCTGAGAAAGAATGTTTTTAATGGTTGTAGTATTTGTTCTATTATATGGATATGCTTAAATTATTTACCTACTTATTGTTAGATATTTAGGTTATTTTCTATTTAAAATAATGGGTATTATATATGTTCACAATAGATGTTCACTGAACATCTTTGTATGTAAATCCCTTTCTGTATTTCTGATTATTCAGGATAGGAGTCTAGAAATAAATATACTGGGTCAAACAGTGGAAATCTTAAGAGCTCATAAAAGCTGATATGTAAATTCACACCTGCCGTATGTGGGCTTGACTCTCACTATACATTTGGCTAGCGATAAGTAATTTTTAGTGTTTACTGTATGCTCAATTTATAAACCCCAAATGATATCTTTTGGTTATTTGAACTTTGATTTCCTTGACAACTGGTTTGAGCAGTTTCTTTGGTAAAATTATTGACTTGTATTTTTTCCTGTGAATTGTCCTTGACCTTCACAGTTTTTTCCCCCTTTTCTTTGGGCATTGTATTTTGCTTATTGATTTTAAGAAATATTCATATAGATTATAACTCTTCAGTCCTATTTATCGTACTTTTTGTACCTGTTACTTATTTGCTTTTTAAGTTTTTTTTTTAAGTATTGAAGTTTAAATTTATGTCTGCTTAGAAAGTACTTTTTCATCGCAGCATCAGATATTCACCACTATTTTGATTGTTTTAAATAGTTTTATATTTTCTATTTATCTTAGCCCATGGTAATGGAAAATTTGGGGGAGAAGAGTGACATGATTAGATTTGTGCTTCAGAAAGAGGTTGCGTGGCTCTGTGGAGGTCAGATTGGAGCAAGGAGAGACTGTGGTCAGTGAAACTTGCCCAAAGGAACAAAGATAAGGCTGTAGATTTATTAATGATGGTGGGGATTGAAAGGAAGAGGAGTGATCCTGGAGGTTTGCAGGCTGGGAAATGAATAGAGTTTTATAGTATTGGCTTGAAGGGAGGGGATTGGGGGGGGGGGTGGGGGGCTGGTAGTTGAGAATAATGCTAAGCTTTATAGCTTACACTTTATACCAGAGTGATAATCCAAACTGATGATTTAGGAGGTACAACAGGTTTGATGGGATAGTTGACATTAGGACATGCAAAATATGAGGTACAGTGGGACATGAAAATACAAGCAATTGGAAATAGTTGGAACTCCATCAGGAGGCTGGTCTGGCTGATGAAGGAGATTAGGGAGCCCTTTAGGACTAGTGGTAGTTCCAGTGTGGAAGGGAGTGGGTTAGCTGGCTCAGGGGGAGTGAGTTATCAGGGCAGCTGACTGAGACCAGCTGACTGAGACGGGTTGATCAGAATTAGAAGTCTCATCAGCAGAGTGTTCATTAAGAAGCTTGAGAAGTGGCTTTTTATTTAATGTTTTCTCTCCCTCTTTCTTCTCTTTCTCCCCCTTTCTCCCTCCTTCCCTTCCTTCTTTCTCCCTCCCTCCTTTCCTCTCTCCCTGCATCTCTCCCAAGAAAGAAAAAACAAAGAGATTAAGTAAGAAAGGGACTGAAAAGTGTCCATTGGATTAGTCTACTATTTTCAGTAAATTTAGCTAAAAAGGACAGTAGAGAGGGAGGGAAATAGGTAGAAGGGGAGAACACTTTTTATTAGGATCGAAAGTAGACTTGGACATGTTCTCTTTTGGGGGAAAGGGATCTATACACAGGGAGGGATTGAAGGTAAAGCAAAAAAGGAGGGATTTGATGGAGTAGCAATTTAAAAGGAGCAGTAGCTATGATAAACAGATTATTATTTCAGGTTGAATAGTAGTTCATTCTCAGAGGTAGAATTTGCTTATTAAGTTACGGAAAAAATTTTTAAACTGTTTTATGGGTCAAAAGATCCTCTACAAACCTCTTTATTTCCTGTTTTATTTTAAAATTAATTGACAATTTTGTAATTGTTTCAGCAAAGATTTCTAAGTGTAAGCTCATATCTTTTTCATGTTGCTAACTATATAAAGGCAAAGTTAGTATGTTACTTTTAGTGATAGAGATTCCTAAAAGAACAACTTAATAAGCATTTAAATTTCTTTATTTATTGTTCATTAATGAATATATGAAATTAAAAATTTTAATTATAACCATCTTTTAAACATATTTATTGCAGGGGAATTTACCTAAATATTCTCATAACTCCCTGATGGTTCAAGCAATAAAGACAAACCTAACAGACCCGGACATACATGTGCTTTTCTTTGATGTGGAAGCCTTGATTATTCAACTCCTGACTGAAGAAGTCTCTAGGCCGAATACTGCGCTTATTTCCCCAGAGAATTTGCAAAAAGCATCTAGCAGTTCAGACAAAGGGGGCTCTTTTCTAACTGGAAAACGAGCAGCAGTTCTCTTCCAACAAGTGAAAGAAACTATCAAAGAGAACATAAAGGAGCATCTCCTTGATGATGAAGAGGAGGATGAGGAGATAATGAGGCAGAGAAGGGAAGAAAGTGATCCCGAATATCGGGCCAGCAAATCCAAGCCACTGACTCTATTAGAATATAATTTAACTATGGACACTGCAAAATTGTTCATGTCCTGCCTTCATGCCTGGGGTTTGAATGAAGTTCTGGATGAAGTTTGTCTTGATCGCCTTGGAATGCTGAAACCTCATTGCACAGTTTCATTTGGTCTCTTATCGAGAGGAGGTCATATGTCACTGATGCTTCCTGGTTATAATCAGGCTGCTTGTAAACTGTCACATGGGAAAGCAGAAGTAGGAAAGAAGCTGCCAGCTACTGAGGGAGTTGGAAAGGGAACTTACGGCGTGTCCCGAGCTGTCACCACACAGCATCTCCTGTCTATCATATCTTTGGCAAATACCTTAATGAGCATGACCAATGCGACTTTTATTGGTGATCATATGAAAAAGGGCTCTGCCAGGTGTGAATGATAGTTTGATTTTATTCTTGCTTTAAAAAAAAAGCTGTTTTATTTTTGTCACTGTTTATTACCTTTTTTTTGACTCAACACAGTTTAGTATTTTTAATGTCATTTCAGTGTTTCCCCTTTAAATTCGAAAACACAGTTCTCCCACATGAGTGGTTGTAGAAAATTATACAATTTATAAAAACTGGAATGAGGGAGTAGGTCACAGTTCTGTGTTAACAAATGAACTGTGTACTAGCTCTTGAGTACATATAATCCTAGATTTGTGTCTACTTAGTTTCCACTAATATTTGATTCAAAATGTGTATTTAGTTAAAATGCTTGCCCTTGTTGTGACACATATGTAATGAATGATAGGCGTTTAGTGGCTGGCTTCAGAATTTTGTGAGAAGTGTCATCATAATTTTTTTTTTTAAGTTTGGGAGAATACTATTTTAATATTATTACTACTAGTGTTAATAATATTAATGCTACTACTACTGATATTATTATTACTATTTTCTCAAAGTCCTGGAAATAATTTTTTAAGCCCTAATTTTATTATACTCTATTGAGAGTTGACCATATCAAGAATGTTTTTATTAATCTAGCATATACTTAGGAAGCACTACTTTGAGTCAGGATCTGTTCTAAGCACTTTACAAATATTATCTCATTTAATGCTCTTCACCCTATAAGGTAGGTACTTCTGTTACCCTTTTTACAGATGAGAAAACTGAGGCACGGAAAGGTAAAGTAACTTGGCCAAGTCACATAGCTAGTAAGTGGTGGAGCCTTTAGAGTTTGTAGTAGGCCTAACTCCTATTCTTTGCTGCCTGTCCAATAATACCTTATTACCTTTTTCAGATTGTAGGGCTGAATATTTTGGAAATAAATGTATTGATCCGTGAATTCATTTAGACCATTGATATGGGGTGGGCTGAAATCCCAGAGTGAAGGACTCTAATTATGATATTTATCTGTCAATAATGGTACTTTCCACAAATATTTCTTAAGCTAGCATAAAGCATAAATTGTAGATATAAAATTTGTGCTTGGTACTTGCTTATCATTTAATTATTTTACTATATTAAACTTTGAAATGGAAAATGTTAATAGTTACAAAACAAAAATGAATATCTTGTTTTTTGGACCAGTAAAATGAAAATGTTCTTTTTGTATATCTTTTTTCAATTTCTTTGGAACTAAGAAATTTAATGTTTTATATGGCTCTGAAAATATGAAAACCTGAAAAATACATATATGTGCATGCATTTTTTTTTTTCTTCTTTTTTAAGGCCACCTAGACCAAGCACTCCAGAGCTTGCTAAGGCAAGGAGTTCCCCTCCAACTTCCAGTAATATTGTGCAAGGACAGATAAAACAAGGTAAAATTAAATCTCATTAAGTAATTGACATGACATTTCAGCTCAAGAAACTAAGGAGGCATAGCTAATGTATAATCATAACACTTTGTTTGTCTCAGATTGTTAAAAGGGAGAAAACTTGTTATATTCCAGATGTAAATATGGATAATTAAGATGTCAGTTAAAAATAAATCAGATTTATTTAGAAATTGATGAGTGAGCATATTTAACATAATTTTATTGTACTGTCTTTGACCTAATTTTTATACATTAGCGCCCCTTAACTTGACAACACTAGTGACTTAGCTGTTTCTAGAGTTTAAAAGTTGTACTTATTTTTAACTCTATTTAAAAATGTTTATATTTGTAGTTCCGTACTATAATGAATATGCTGCCATTTGCCAGCAGTTTCTATATTAAACTTAAAGTGGAAATCCTTGTTTGCAACTATTCTTTTATCTTTTCTTTCTGTTTAAATCATTATGTACTCCAACTTCTGTGTGTAGCTTTGATTTTCTCATTGGGGTAGAGAAGAGAAGAAAGGTTGAGTTTATCTTCCTATATTAAGGACCTTTTATACTCATTTTAAGACTGACAAATGACTTATCTAAGAGAGAGGGGAGATCGCTTCTGCTTAGAGAACTTTCCTCCAGACCATGAGTTAATGCTGAATGTCACATCTTGTGGTAGAAAGACGAACAGCAAAGGAGATGAAATGATGAAGTTCTGTGTCTAAATAGTGACATTTTAGGGTTTTTTATTTTTATTTTTTTATTTTTAACAAGCCAAAGAGCAAGTTTGTTAAATAATAGTCCCCCCAACTCATGTCTACAATTTCCTCTCCCCTAGGACAAGTGCTTTTATCTCTGTTAGTTGATTATTTCGTACTTTAATATCCTTAATGATATGCTTGATTTTTGGTTTTAGGCACTGTCAGCATCTTACGTGGGAAGACGAGGATATGACTCTCCCACTCTGTACACCACTCTCATCCTTCATTTCCAACCTTACATGATCACACTTCTCATCTCCTTTTCCTCTCATTAAAGTTATGTAATAGTTATACAATAATTTATGTAAAGTTGCATCAGAGGGTTTGGTTAGATAACTTCTTATACGTGTGTGTGTGTGTGTGTGTGTGTGTGTGTGTGTGTAATATAATATACATCCAGAAAAGTGCCCAAAACAAGAAATGTTCAGCTTGGTGATATTTACAAGCTGAATACCCTTGTAACCACCTCCTTTGACAAGAAACAGAACACTGCCCACACTCCAGGAACTGCCTGCATGTTCTCTACCAATTATTATACCTTCCCCTCCCAAGGGTAACTACTATCTTGACTTACAAGGAAATCACTTCTTTGCTTTCCTTTCTAGTTGTACTATCTAAGTTTAAATCCCTAAAAGCCATAGTTTAGTTTTGCCTGTCCTTTGAACTTTATATAAATTGAATCAATCCATACATTATGTATTCTTTTGTGTTCAGCTTTTTTTGTGAGATACATCAATGTTGCTGCATTTGACTATAGTTTGTTCACTTTTATTCCTGGATAGTGTTGCATAAATAGACCACAATTTATTCATCCATTTTGCTGTTGATAGATGTTTGGATTGTTTCCAGTGTTTGGTTCTCATAAATAATTCTGCTATGAACATTGAATCTTGCTGTACTTTACGTGCATTTTTGTTGTGTATATAACTAAAAGTGGAATTTCTGGATATGTTTGTCTTCAGCTTTAGTATACAATATTAAACTGTTTGCCCAAGTGAGTTTATGTAGCAGCATAAACACCAAAATGGCTAAAATGAGAAAGATTGAAAACACTTTCAGCTAGGCTGTATCTTACCAGCTATGTATGAGAGTCTTCATTACTCCATATCCTAGCCAGTACCTTAATATTTTCAGTCTTTTTATCTATTGTTTTTCTGTTTTCTGTGTCACTGATTTGTGTTTGATCATTATTATTTCATTTATTCTGCTTTTAATTTGCTCTTATTTTTTGTTTTTTAGGATGTAAGCTGAGGTTATTAATTTGAGACCTTTCTGCTTTTCTAATATAAACTTTTAGTACTACAAATTTCCCTCTAAGTCCTGCCTTAGTGGCATCTCACAAATTTTTAGATGTTATGCTTTTAACTTCCCTTCTGATTTTTTTCTTTTACCCATGGATAGCTTAGAAGTGAGTTATTTAAGTTTCCAAACTTTTGAAGATTTTTGCAAAGATTATTCTGTTATTGGATTCTAACTTATGGTCAGATAACATACTGTGTATGACTCAAATCCTGAATTTACTGAGACTTGTTTTAAGGCCCAGAAGATGGTCTGTCTTGCTAAATATACCATGCACACTGGAATAGCAGAGTGTTCTTCTCTTGTTGGATAGAGTGTTACATAAATGTCAGTTTGTTAGTTGACAGTGTTATTCAAGTCTGCTATCTATTTGCTGATTTTTCTATCAATTAAGGGTATTGAAATCTGCAGCAATAATTGAATTTGTCTACTCCTCCTTGCATTTCTATCAGTTTTTGCTTCATGTAGTTGCGTAAACCTTTAAAATTATGTCTTCTTGACTATTTGACTTTTTTATCATTATGAAATGACCTTCTTTATTGTGGGTGGCATTCTTTGCTCTACGATTTGCATTGTTCATATTAATATAGCCACTCCGGCCTTTTTGGCTACTGCTTGCATGACATCTTTTTTCCAATCCTTTTATTTTTTACCTCTTCAAGTCTTTCTATTTAAAAGAGTTTCTTGTAGGCAGCCTATAGTTGAGTCTTGCTCTTTTTTTTTTTCAAATTTATCACATCTGACCTGCTTTTCAATTGAGGTGTTGAAACTATTTAGTGTAATCATTGACATGGTTAGGTTTGAGTCTGTCATCTTGCTATTTATTTTTCTCTTTGCTCTGTTTGTCTCTTTTTTTCTTCTTTATGCTACCTTTGGTTTAATAGAGTATGTTTTATCATTCCATTTTATGGCTTGTTCGCTTATTAGCTAATTCTTTATTTTGTTTAAAAATTCATAGTATACATCTTTAAATTATCATACTGTACCTTCAAGTGATATATCACTTAATGTTTGATATAAGAGCCTTATTAGTAGTATACATCTGTTTCTCACATCCTGGCCTTTATGTTGTTGTTGTCATGCATTTCCCTTTTAACATATGTTATAAACCCCACAAATCATTACTATTATTGTGTTTAATAGTCAGTTACATTTTAAAGAGATTTAAATAATAAGAAAAAAATCATACATATTTACCCGTGTAGTTACTAGTTTTGGTGCTCTTCATTCTATTTTGTAGATCCAGATTTCCCTGGTATAATTTTCCTTCTGCCTAAAGGACTTGCTTTAACATTTCTTTCTTATAATGAGGGTCTGCGACTCTTTCAGCTTTTGGATGTCTGAAGACATCTTTATTTGCTTTTGTTTTTGAAAAGTACTTTGACCCAGTATAGAATTCTAGGTTGACCATTTTTATCTTTTATTACTTTAAAGGTGATACTCTATAGTTGTCCCACTTGCATTGTTTCTGATGAGAAATCTGATGTCATCCTTATGAATGTAACATGTCTTAAACTTTTTATACTGGCATTGAATCCGGAGATTGCTTTGGGTGGTATTAACGTCTTAACAATATTAAGTCTTCCATTCTATGAACATGGATGTCTTTCCATTTATTTAGATCTCCTTTAATTTCTTTCAGCGGTGTTTTATAGGACATTGGTATAAAATGTCCTATAAAACATTGGGTTATATTGGTTAAATATATTCCCAGGCATTTTATTCTTTTGCATGCCATTGTAAATGGAATTGTTTTCTTAATTTCCATTTCACATTGTTCATTGCTGGTGTAGAAACACAAGGTTTTTTGCATATTAATCTTGTATCCTACAAGTTTGCTGATATCATTAGTGCTAGTGGTTTTCGTTGTGGATTATTTGGGATTTTCTGCTTATGGAATCATGGTATATGTGAATAGATATAATTTTCCCTCTTCCTTTTCAGTTTAGATGCTTTTTATTTCTTTTTCTTGCCTAATTGCTCTGACTAGAACTTCCAGTACAATGTTGAATAACGGTGGTGAAAGTGGACATCCTTGTCTTGTTCCTGATCTTAGGGGGAAACTTTCAGTCTTTCACCATTGACTATAATGTTAGCCATGGGTTTCTCATAAATGGCCTTTATAATATCATATCGGGGAAGTTTCTTTCTGTTCCTAGTTTGTTGAGTTATTATCACGAAAGAGTATTGGATTTCATCAAATACTTTTTCTCTGTCAATTGAGATGATGTGTTTTTTCCCCCTTCTTTTGTTCTATTACTGTTGATTAATAGTATGATTAATCTATTTTCTTATGTCAAGTCACCCTTGCGTTCCTGGGGTAAAGCCCACTTGTTTGTGGTGTATAATCTTTTCAATACGCTGTTGGATTTGGTTTGCTAGTATTTAGGTTTTAACCTGGAGTCCATATATTAGATCAATAGATGTATCTGAGTACCCCTCAAAATTTTGTGTTCAAAATTATGTGCCTTTTTTTTTTTAATTGACCTATAACTATTTTCATCTTTGGAAGCCCAAAGGACAGGGATATGTTTTTCTGTTTTGTTCACTGATTTATCCCAAGGGCTTGGAACTGTGACTGGTACATAGAAGGAGCTCAGTAAGTATTTGAATGAATTGATACCCACTCCTTACACTCCTAGAGTCAACTTGTTAATTATGCTGATGCCATAAGGGCTGACAAAAGAAATGCCTGCTCTCAAAGGAGATCCAGAGGAGTACAATTTAGGATAAATATTTTAATTAGTTATTTGGTTGCTTTTGCTACTAGACTTATGAGTATTTGATGACTGGAATGGTGCCTAATCTTTTTGTGTTTTTATATACTTAGCCCAATACCTGACACATAATAGACACTTACTAAGTGTTAATTAAATGAAGTAGAAGATTTTTATACCTAATTCAATTTAGTGTTTGTTACAAATTTACTGTAATGAACTCTATCCCTGTAGTTCTTGGTCTTAAGTTGACATTTATTTATTTTGGATGTCACAGAAGTGTGTGTATATCTGTATATGTGTATTTGTGTGTGTGTGTGTGTGTGTGTGTGTGTTTTGCAGTTTTATTGAGATACCCCATAGCCCTTTATTGACATACTCATACCCTTTATCACCCCCATTATTTATTTATTTATTTATTTATTTATTTATTTATTATTTTAATGCAATTTTGTTGAGCTATGTTTACATACCAGATAATCATCCGAAGTGTATAATCAGTGGTTCACGGTATCATCATATAGTTGTGCATTCATCACCACAGTCAATTTTTGAACATTTTCATTATCCCAAGAATAAATAAATAAAAATAAGAATAAAAATAAAAATAAAGAACACCCAAAACTCCCATACCCCTCATATCCCTTATCCCTCCATATTAGTTATTTTATTTTTTTGTCTTTGTTTTTTTACACATCTGTCCATACACTGGACAAAGGGAGTACCAGTCACAAGGTTTTTGCAATTACACAGTCATCCCTTAAGGGCTATATAGTTATACAGTCATCTTCAAGAATCAGGGCTACTGGTTTTCAGTTCAGCAGTTTCAGGTATTTACTTCTAGCTATGCTAATACACTAAAAAATACAAAGGGATATCTGTATAATGCATAAGAATAACCTCCAGAATGACCTCTCAAACTATTTGAAATCTCTCAGTCACTGAAACTCGATTTTGTTTCATTTCTCTTCCCCCTTTTGGTCTAAGAAGGCATTCTCAATCCCACAATGCCAGGGCCAGGTTCATTCCTGGGAGTCATGTCCCACGTTGCCAGGGAGATTTACACCCCTGGGAGTCATGTCCCACGTAGCGGGGAGGGCAGTGAGTTTACCTGCACAGTTGGCTTAAACACAGAGGCCACATCTGAGTAACAAAAGAGGTTCTCTGGGGGTGATGCTTAGGCAAAATTGTAAGTAAGTTTCGTTTTATCTCCTTTGCAGGAATACGTTTCATAAGGGCAAGCCCAAGATCGAGGGCCTCTTAAATTGGTAGTCCCCAATGCTTGTTAAAGTATCAGAAATTCCCCAGGTGGGGAAGTTTAATATTTCCACATTTTCACCCAGTCCCTCAAGGAGGCTGTGCAAATACTTTTTTTATTCTCTGTCCAAATTACTCTGGGATGTATCAGAGATCACTGTATGTGTGTGTTTTAACTCTGTGACTGGAGTTATAGGCCAAGGCAAATTTATCATTACATTTGTACTTTTCCAATTTTGACACAATACAGTGGTGATCTAGAAGTTATAAAGTAGTGTTACTCTATTTTTCAAATGCAATCAGCACTTTTGTAATTTTGCTTTGGCATATGTCTGTCAGAATGTTATCTTGGGCTGTTTAATTCATCCTGCCTTATGGTAGGTCCTTATCTCTTCTGTTGCCTGGAAGCCTTGTACTCTTCTATTGCCCTTAGTTATTTGAGCTTTTCTTTTCCAGGGTTTTAAGGTTATCCTTTTTCCTAAGAATATTTGGCAGTACATTTGTATATTGTTTCTAAATGTGTTGTTTGTTTAGTGATTCCATATCTAAGTGAAAAGATCTAGATTTTTAATGATTCTATCATTAAATAAGGTTTTCATATATTTCGTGTATCAACATCACACTGAATGGTATGAATAAATTTATCTCATGAATAATGGTTTAGTTAGAACATACCGTGCACTTTCGTCTGTGTTTTTCGTTTATTCCCGTAACAACCCACCACAACAATTATGACCATATTACACAAGAACATTGCAATGATCTCTTAGGATAGAGATTTGTTTTTGATATGCAGAGTGTTCATAAATACCAATTAATTAAGTTCCATAAAAACTCCAACTTTGTTATTAGTATATTTGAAATGATTATAGTTACTGATATAATTAATTATGTTTATCATTACTCAATTTCCAAATGCATCTTCTCTTTCATGATCATGTTCTTTATATAGTGTTTATTTTTTCTGTGTAGCTTCTTTTAGTATTTCTACTAACTTGAAGAGTTTCATTAGTTATATTTCAGGAATAAGAACGTCATTGGACTTCTTAATAGTAACCCAGAGCTAGAGGATGGTGGGTAGTTCCTTAAAAGTGCTGAAGGAAAATGACTTTATTTTAGAATTCTTCACACAAACTGACAATCAAATATCAAATAAAAAGGCAAAATAATGTTATTTTCAGGTATGCAAGGTATCAAAAAAATTAATACATCACACCTTTTCTCAGCATCGCAGATGAAAGATGTGTTCCGTCAAAGTAAAGGAGTAAACCAAGGGGGAAAAAAAAGAAAGGCATGGCATCCAGGAAACTGGGAGATTATTTGGGAGATTCAGTGGAAAATTTGCAGGAAGAAGGTGAAGGGCAGTTGCAGGATGTCAGTCAGTGCAGCAGATAGATGCAGAAAGCCAGATGGCTTCAGAAGAAATGGTTCAAGGAAAAATGAAAGTAGGGTGTGGAAAATCATTGAGAGGCTGTTGAAGGGCTAGGAAGAAGAAATAGATACATGGAAAACAAAGCAAATGAATTAACTACAGAAAAAAAAATCAACAAGTTGTCGTAGAAAGGAAACATGATCTCAGAAAGCTACTTAGATGGACCTTGAACAGTATTTGTATAGAGATAATGTAAACACTTAGTGATGATATAACCAAAAATCATGATGTAACTATTTGGGGAAGATAGGGGAAAGGAAAAGGAAATTGACTGGGAGATGTGGTTTGTGAAAGCTAAATCTCCATCTTCCATAATATTGGTAGAGACCAATAGCTAATGTCTACATTTGGTAAATCAAAATAATTGCAATATCAGCATATTATTTGGTAATATGGAAATTAATGTTGGAAGAAATACTAAAAGGGTTGAAAATGAGCTTTTCTATAGTGTTCGACATACTAAACTGTGCAGAGGTGTTATTGGCCTTTATATTGAATGGACTGTTCTCTTAACTGTATTAAAATATTCTGAATTAAAATAAATGCCATCTTTATATATATATAACTAAATAGTTCTATCTCATCAGGCATATTTTGCAGTTTAATCTAAGGGGTTTAATTTCAAAATAGACATAGGACCCCATATGAAGGCATTTTCCTCTCTATCTGGGTCCAGTGGTATACTGCTAAAGGGCAGCATTTTAATGGGGTTCTAAGACACTGCCTTCATGACTACTGCATGCACATGCACACACTCACACACACACATACAAGGCATGGGGCTTCCTGTTTTTAGAGAGGAAAACTTTAAGATCATTAGTCACCAGTATATTTGTTTTCTAGCCTTCTGATCATTAAAATAGATAGGCTTACTGGTATAGTTTTTTTTTTTTTTTTTTTTTTAAATCAACTTCTTCCTGGCACTAGGAAATACTGAAGTTAGAACTTTTCAGAAAATCAAATAAAGGAGAATTAGAATTTTCTTGCCAAGATTGCATTCATATCAAGGTTACTGCGTTAATTGTACCAATTGCTCAAAGCATGAGAAGTAGGATTTATTTTGATTAATCCAGCAGGATGTTTCATTATCTAATTTTGTCCCTCAAAAAGTTAAGCCTTAAAAAAAGAGATGATGAAAGCAAAATTAATGTTTCATACTAATACTTCATGTTGATTTAAAAGATGAATAGAAAGCCCATTACCTAACACTTAAAAGTGTAGACCTAAAGGAAGTTTATGAAAAGGTAAATACTGCTCTAAGATTTCTGTACTAGATGACAGACCCAATTTTGAAAGCCTTTATATTGCATTACGTAGATGGTGGTTGGCTCTACAAAGTATCTTAACTTCTAAGTTTTTGTGTTTTCCCCTCCTCCTCCTCTCCCTTCCTCCACCCCCTCACAGCATCATGGTTACCATATAATACTTAAGATGAAGTGATTCATCACCAAATAATTTTATTTATTTATTTTTTTTCTTGGTTAAGCTTTGGAAAAGACTGACTTCTTTCAGCATTGCATTTGGTTTTCTGTGCTTTTTTGGCTTTGAAAATGTATTGAATAGGCTGTTTGTGTTTATGTACTGAGAGCACTTGCTACCCTGAAAAGTATGTTTATTATATGTTCTTTATTTGTTTTTAACATCACAATGGCAGTAGGGAAAAATGGAGTTTAAAATCACATTTCAAATGAAGATTTCAATTCATTTGTTCAAAGGTAGAAACCATGGATTTTGCATCGAGTATATATATGCGCATGTGTGCATATATGTTGTTGCACAAGTTTATTTTCTTCTGTCTTTTCATGTGGCAATAAGCAGTTGAAGAGGCTCTCAGCTGTAAAATTACTTGCTTAAAGGACTTTCTCAAGTGAAATAATAGAACTTGTGTCTGTTCTATCACTATGTAGAAGCTGTGCTGAGACTATTTTTCCTTACGTTTTCCTATTCCTTAATAAGAGAAGCAAATTGATAGTTGATGTAGCAGCTTTTTTGTTTTAAGAAATAAAATGCTTCATTATATTTTGTGGTATAAATCTTCAATATTCAGTGCCACACATAACTTTTCAGATGTATTATTTGTCATTAAACCTTGAGCATTCATTTTGGAAGTGATTTTTTTCCTCTTTATTTCTGTTGCTGATTTTTCTAAGTGTGGCCAACTGGAAAAGCTCAAGCAGAATTTAAGTTCAGTATTTTCAATGAATTGTGCAAATAGTTCTAGATTCTGAATTTTCAGTTGTGCTGCCCTAAGATTTCTATACTAGATGACAGACCCAATGCTGAAAGCCTTTATGTTACTTTTTGTGAACTTCTTTTAGTTCTACTGTTTACCTCACACGTGCCTGATTGACATTATGATGCATTCGTGTGGAAATTATGAAAAAGTTGTTTTCATGCAGCTGTCCTATAGTTACAAAAGAACTTCACTGCATGAAAAGCAAACATATCGTTCAGCAGACAATGCTTAATCTGTTCAGGAGCCCAAACCTATTGCTGTTAATGACAGAAGAAAGGAGAGGGATTAATTTGAAGATGCTTGTGCATGACATATGGTAATTTCTCCATAGGAAGGAAGTGTCAAATGGTGACCTCTAAATCTTAACATTGACCTCCAGTTGTAGAATGTGTGTGCCATACGGTCCTTTTGCCTTTTCATATGATAATTTTAAGCTGGAGCATTTTTCTGGTAGCATATTTTTTTTTTATTTGGTGCATCTATGCTATAAGAATTATAAAATTCGCAAGTGTTTTTAGAATATATTGCATTTGCATTGTAAAAATAATTTTTAAACTCTTAAGAAGGAAGTTATGTTAGGATTCTCCTAACAAGAGCTAAGTATAGTGTGTGTGTGTGTGTGTGTGTGTGTGTGTGTGTGTGTGTTGCATGTTCTTTACAAGTTGATATATTTTAAGTTGTGTTTTTTATAAAATTAATGTGGAAAATTGACATGATCTTGGTGGATATTTGAGATATTTAAAAATAATTAGCACTTAATGTAAGAAAATAAGTTATTAGGAGAATGTAATTGATGTAATTGACAATATATAGACCAACATAACCTTTTTCATTATGTGATACAGTTTTTAACCTGAATTACGTTCTTGCTAATTCTTAATATGTTTTCCATTGTTTTCATCATATCCTTAGTTATGTTAGTTATTTTGCACTAGATGACACATAATTCAACTATAATATTAAGTAGATTTTACTTTAAGAGAAAATTGAACTATATTGTGATTCCTATTTAATAGAATATATCACTTCTCTGCTATAATCCTAATATCATGCCCTTCTGATTAAAACATTATTTTTCAGTTCTACATTCACTATATTTTGCCAAGTCTGTTTTTCATTTTTCACTAATTCTGAGCTTTTTTTCAGAAACCACTGTACTTCAATTCTCTCCTCTTTATTTCTTCTGTTTTCCTCTGCAAGTTGCTGCACCTGTCGTTTCCTCTCGGTCTGATGCTGATCACTCTGGCTCTGACCCTGCTTCTACTCCTGCTTTACATACCTGTTTCTTAGTAAATGAAGGTATTTCTCTCTCAACTTTCTAACAACTTTCTTTCAATCTGTGCTTTATTCTAATATGACATGTTCTTTTTTATCTATTTTATACATTCATCTGCTTTGTTATGTATGAGATCCTAGAATTCCTTTTTATAACTTTATTTGCTGGTATCAATGAGAAGGGCCAGTTATAAATTGTAATGTTACTTCTGGATGGCATAAACCATGTTTCCTCTAATCTAGAATTCTGTTAAGGAAATATGAACATGTAATCTTTGACATGAAGTAGGTATTACAAGGTGAATGGGTTTTCATGATGAAGATTTTGCCATGTGATCACTGGCATTAGAGCTAATGAATTTATTTTACATGTATCATTACTCTGTGACCAATACACTGCTCTCTTTACACAACCATGTGCCCTGGTTAAAGGGGAATAGGAGAGGTCTCTTAATTTACATTCTTTTTGAAAAGTCTTCAGATTGATGATTGACACCAGTGATTACACAGATAGCAATTCACCTATTTATCCTTCTTAATATTTTTGCTTTGGGCTGAGCAAAAAAATCTATAATTTAAGTTTTTTAAATGTAGTTAGGCTGTCATATTATCCCTGTGGAGATACAGATATGGAAAACAAAAATACTTTTTTGGATCTCTGAAAATGTGTATGGATCTACAAACCACCATTATTCCCCAGGAGCCACCTAGGATTATTTATATTGCTGGAGGCTTAATGGAACTTGTGAGTTCTGAGTTATTTCTATACTTTGTCTTTATTGTGGTTCTCAAGCTTCACCAGTTTGTATAATATATAAAGGAAATTTATCAAATCTCATATATGATCCAGAATGATTCTAACTCTGCACTGAAAAGTAATATTACCAGTCCATTTGAATGGAAGGAATGTACATTGTTTGTAGAGTACAGAGCCTATGTTAAAAGGACCATTCCTTCAGAGAGAAAACACAGGAACTTAAAAATGTAACTTCATTTTTTTTGTTGGTTTTCCCTGTCATAAACCTGAACTGAAAAGTTTGTATATTGAGACCACATTTTAGTAAAATAATAAGGTTCATATTTGTTAAGCTATTGTGAAAGATTGTTATTTGTTAATTCAGAAATAAGTTTTGGATGTCAGACTTTGATGAGAATCATCATCATATTAAAATTTTGCTCATTGATACACTTTATTTTATTATGAGAAATTAAAACATTTTAAGAAATTACTGGGTAATAATTTGGAAATATAAATAATACCCCTAAAAACAAATTGTAATTAAAAATGTGTGTGCGCTTCACCTTAATTAATGTAATTACATATTTATTCTGAGTTGATGAGAATTTCCTCACTGAAAGAATGAGTGTTAGATGGTGGCCCCTCTCTCTCTATCTGTGTCTCTCAGTCTCTCTCCATCTTTCTCTTTTTTGCAATTCCAATGATCAATTTGAGTTGTAGGGTAAGGCTTTTGTTGTTGTTTAGAGGACTGTGGTTTAGATTATTTCTCAACGTTGACTTGCTAAAATTCTGTGATCACATATAATTCATCTTGTATCATGATAGTGGACATTTTTACATCCATTGATTATATGTATTTAAATGTGATCCTCAGGAGGTAATGGTAATTACTGTGGATGATTAGTGGTCTCCTACATAATTTGGGAAGAATGAGGCATTTATTGTGTATATTTCAAACACCTTGAAAATAGGATTGAAATGTTTATTTGAGGATGTCTATATATTAGTACTCTTAAATATTGAAGTGGTATAAAGTGTTTATATTCTTTATATAATCAAGTTCCATATTGTGGATTAGAATTTTGGAAAAAGTAACTTTTATTCCCATAAAATTAATGATGTTCAAGATTTCTGTAAATTTGGATTGTCAAGTTTTTGGTGTTAGTAAGTTACTTATTTCAATTATGCTTCTGATTAAATACCTGGTTCATTTGGTAAGAAAGGGGATCAATAGTACCTTAATTAAAGGCCTTCTAACAGAGAAGGGATGACATGAACTTTTCTTTGGCTATTTGTGTGAATGCCTTAACTGAAAGTGGCTTTCAGTCTATAGCTGTACTGTGTTTATTTTTATGCTTTCTCCTGCTTCATGTATGTTTTATTTTAGAAGGGCTGTCTAGGGATGTGTTTTCCTTGTAGATTTCTGGAATATTTTATGTAGATATTTATTTTTATTTGTTTTAGACTTTGAGAGTTCTTTTAGGTATTAGATACATGATTTGGAGATGAAATACATTTAGTGTAATTCTTCGTGCAAAATATCTAATAACAAATTGAAATCCTTTGTAACAATTTAGTGGGTCTATCTTTTTTTATATACTTAAAGAAAAACCTTTGAATTAGTGAAAGAAAAATATATAAAGTATTTGTAATATATTACATTTTAACAGGATGGAGTCAGTTGGCTGCTATGCACTGTGTTATGCTGCCAGACCTGCTGGGATTAGACAAATTTAGGCCACCACTTCTAGAGATGCTGGCTCGGAGATGGCAAGATCGATGTTTGGAGGTAATGTCAAGGTGATATTCACAGAAAATAAAAATGTTAAAAAAATGTAAAAAGGCATTAGACAGATTGAACAAAAATGTTAATGTTTATCTACTTTGTGTTATCACCTGTTTATTTTGTAAAAAAATTATGGATTAGTGATTTCCATGTTTTTCTCTTTCAATTTGTATATAAACAATAATGTTTCAAATGGTTTTGTTTTTTCTTTAGTCCAGTGGCTATTTGATAAAAAAAAAAAATTTCGTGTACTCTATGGAACTTTCTTAAGTATTTATTTATTTACATATTGTATACATACATGTGTACATACACATGTGCATAATATCTACCTACCTCCAAATCACACAGACAGGTATAATCACATGAATCAAATTCTAAGTGAATATCCATAGTCCAATGGCGGTTATGTATTATAGCAGTAGGAGAAGGTCTTTGGAATTAGAAGATGCGTGGGTTTAAATATCAGTTCTACTAATTATTAACTTTGTGACCCTGGGCAATTTACTTAACTTATTTGAGGCTCATTTATAAAGTGGGGATAATAATATATTCTTCATGGGATTGTATCAGGATCCAATAAGATAATGTAAATAAAACAGTAAGTACGGAGTTGGCACATAGGAGCTCAATAAGTGGTAGCTATTACTTCGTGTTAATGGGCATATGCTGTGTTAGATATTGCTTGGCATGTAATACCACCAGGAACTGGGAAACAGTTTATAGAGATTTTCCTTAATATGGCATTTGACCTACATAGCTGTGGCAGTTTGTTATCATTCAAGATTTTTAATCTGCCAAATATAAGTAACATTTATATTTGACCCTTTCCTGGGCTCTCTTCCCTTAACTCTAAGTGGGATTACAGCATTGCAAAATTTCATGATTTTTGCATTGAATTGTATTTGAATTCACTCCAAAAGCCAATTGTACTTGAAAACAGCTTTCAGGAAGCCTTGTATTCAGATGCTGCTGAGTTGCCTTTTCAGTTGTGAATTGTTAAAAAATTGATTGGTTCATTGCTTTGATAATTGACTAGATGCTTAGAGCTCATGCCTATGGAACTTTTGTCAAAATAAAAAAAAAAACTAAACTAAAACTGCAAAATACAAGTTGTGTGCCACAATGAAAGAAAAATTAAGATTTTTTTTTTAATTACTAGAGAAGTTACAGGTTTACAAAACAATCATGCATTAAATACAGGATTCCCATACCACCCTATTGAGATAATATAGTTTTGAAAAATGGTTTTCCTCTATAGAAATAAAAGTGGTTATGCCATTATATAGGAATATATTAACTTATTTGTTAAAAACAACTTATTTAAGTATGTCTTAGGTATATATAAATCATAATGTGGATTTATACCTACATGTTTGTGTAAACAGTGCCTACTTAATATAATGTAAAAAAATTCACTAGATAAGGGTAAATTTCTTCAGGCTAAAAGAGAAAACAAATTTAATAGCTCCAACAGTGACTTTTAGAAATAATATTTATATGGAAATTTAAATATTGAAAATGCTATATTAAACTGCAAGAATATTTTTAAAGTTTTTGGAAAATGAAGTTTTAAACCCAAAGCTGATTAAATGTTCACATAGTTCTGCCCATTTGTGTTAAAATATTCTTCAGTGAGATCATTAATTAAAATATCCGATGAATATCCAAGCACCCAATTTGTTACAGTTTAACTTAACTCATAATTTAGCTAGGAGTTTTTCTTATTTAAATAAAATGTATTGTTTGTATTTAGTAAGTGTGTTTCATTATGAACTTTTTTGTTTATGATAAACACTCACCTCACCAACTGGTACACTTTCTTTTTTTACATTTGGATCTGTGATCATCTTAGGTAAGAGAAGCTGCACAGGCCCTGCTTCTAGCAGAGCTGAGAAGAATTGAGCAGGCAGGACGGAAGGAGGCCATCGATGCCTGGGCTCCCTATTTACCTCAGTACATGGACCACGTCATATCACGTAAGAGTTCTCATGCTTTCTACAAAGCATTGCATGCATGTATAGAAAAAGTACCAGAAGTCACAAATCAGCATGCTACTCTCTATCCATAAAAGTGAATCATCTAACTTAAAGTAAAAACAAGGAATCCCCAATTTCTGCTTATTCATTTTCTGAATCTTTACAGTTTGAAGTTTGATAAGGAAGCAAAAGTTATCTAAGATCAAAATTTTGCTAACAGACTGGACCCTTGTAAAATTAATCCCCAATCAAGCATCCTACACTTTTTTTTTAAATGCATTTTTTTGTTGTGAACTTTAACATATGTACATAACAGTGATAACTTACAAAGTACTACTTAACAAATAGTTAGCAAATCTCAAAGCATGTCATGGGTCACAGTTCCACAATGTCAGCTATTTCCATTGTAAAATACAGCCTACATACAGAAGGGTGTTAACTTTCGATATACAGCTCAACAACACTTATATAAGTAATTTCAAAAATTGTTATGGGTAACAGTTCTACAGTTTCAGTTCTTTCCTTATTATGCAATATAGGGTATATTCAAAAAAGTGAAGACCCTCAAAGCACAGTTCGAGTAGCTATAGAGCAATCTCAAAGGCATCCTACCCTTTTTAACTCTAGCATCTGTCTCTGCCCATTGCATTGTTATGCTTGTGAGTGCCAGCTTATTAGATGGCTCCTCTGATGATACTCAAGTGCAAATATAAAATAGGTCCCTTACAAGTTGAAGTTGTGAATTATGAATCCTTGAAAAATAGAGATCTGGTAGAGTTAGACCAGTTTATTATTGAAAAATTTAAAAAGTAGGAAGGATTTTGACTAATGGGTTTTTCCAGAAAGAGTATACATTAAATGGATTGGGAAAGACTTTGGGAAAAATTGTTGAAACTTTTGAATATTTTTTGCAAAAATGACATCCTTTGTAATCATGCTAGTAAGTCAAATGTGCATTAAAGAAGGGTTGTACTGTGCTATAATATTTTTTTCTTTTCAAGAAAGGATGTTGTATCCCCAATTCATCATTAGATTCATTCTTTGTTCTTCTAAAAAAAGAGTTCACAATTAAAATCTTAAACTAAATTTTGATTCTAAGATAAAATAAATCAGTTTTTTTTTTTTTTTTTTTTTTTTTTTTTCTAAAGATATATCCTCCATCTTTAAACAATCTGTTTACTGTGAAAATCTGGCCTGGGTTTTAGGTTGATTCATTTTAGATGACCTTTTGCCAATATCAGCTATTCTTATTTATGAGATATTCATCATACATGTTCAGACAGACAGTTCATGATTGTACATGATGGAAATGAAAAACAAAATTAAGAAATGGTTAGGAACCAATTGTTTTAACTTGTCTAACTCTTCCAGATCTTTGTCAATGGTGACTATAGTGATTGTTTAGTAATTAGTTATGTTACCTTGGGCTCTTTGTTTAACTTTTCTTAGCCTCAGATTCCTCACAGATAAAATGAAGATGGTAGTCGTACTTAATAAGGTTATTATGAGTATAGATTGTGATAACCTTTGTTAAGCACATGGAATAGTGCCTAGTCCATAGTAAGCACTATACATTTGTTATAAAATAAATACACTCATAATCTATAAAAATACAAACATTTTGCATATAACCAAAATTTCACACATTATTAACTCCAATTAAAATTATTTAATCTATATTTACTGAATTGAGTGAGTATTGTTTTCATTTGCTTACCAGGACTTTTTCCATTTTGATAAAAGGAAATGAAATTGAAAGACCAAGGGGATCTTTAGAGTCCAAAGGACTCTATGTATTAGGTTTAAAATTCCTGTTTAAATATGTGTAGGTTTTTAAAATAAATATCCAGAAAAAAATGGTTAACAAAAATAAGATATTAATGAGAGAAACTATGCTTTCTTATTTCAACAAATAGTGTGAAACAATACTGTTTGTTCAGTAATGTGTAGTATTAACTTTATAATATTCCTGAAAATGGAATTGAATGGAAGAACCCCCAATTTAAGAACAAACTCTGAGCGTAGTACTGTACTAAATATTTTGAGGGTCAAAAGAGAAATAGAAAATGACATAGAGTTACAAAGCAGTTACACTCGAGTTGGAGAGATGTAACACTGCTAATGAAGTAACTGGAGAAGAAATGTAAGAAATCAGATAATCTAAAAGGTATATCAAGGGTAAGTGATAAAAGATAAGAGTATGATCTCTAGAATTGTTTTAGGATGAAACTAGACACTAGCAAATCACTAAAGATTCTTTTAAAAGGAGAATGCTATTATGGAAATATTGAGAAACATTTTCAAGATCTCTTTATTTAATGGACTAGTATAAAATGGGGGATGGATTAAAGTAGGATAAATAGCTGAGAGGCTGTGATAAATAGGGTTATGCAGCCCAGTCCTATATGTAGCTATGGCAGAATTGAATATAATTTTTAAACCTTGATTATAGATTGCTTATAAAGGACTAAGGAAAACATCAAAGATTAGTACAGTGCTATATCCTTGACAATTTGGGAAGAGAGGTGCCTTAACAATTAGAGTGGATGCCATTTTTTTTTTCCTGGAAAGAAAGGAATGAGTTAGCTCGAAGGTAAAAGCATAATATTGCCACAAATTACTCCCTGAAGCAATGATAAAAATACATATGTTACTAGGCTTGGTGAGAGTATTGAGATGAAAAGTCTGTTAGCAAATCCAGGGAGGATACACTGTTCTGGTTTGCTAAAGCTGCTGGAATGCAATATACCAGAAATGGAATGGCTTTTATAAAGGGGATTTATTAGGTTACAAATTTACGGTTCTAAGGCCATAAAAGGGTCCAAACTAAGGCATCAACAAGCGGATACCTTCACTGAAGAAAGGCCGATGGTGTCCAGAACACCTTTGTCAACTGGGAAGGCACGTGGCTGGCATCTGCTGGTCCTTTGTTCCCGGGTTGCATTGCTTTCTGCTTCTGATTCCAGTGGCTTTCCCTTTAAGCATCTGTGGATTTTCATTTAGCTTCTCCAGGGCAAACTCTGGGCTTCAGCTCCTAGCTTAGCATCTCCAAATGCCTTTCTGTCTGCATCTCCAAGCTTCTGGGACTGTATTGGCTCTAAGCTCTCTCGCTCTGTCTTTCTCCCTAAGCTCTCTTAAGGACTCCAGTAAAGTAATTAAGGTCTGCCTTGAATGGGCAGAGTCACACCTTCATGGAAATAATATAATGAAAAAGTCCCACCCACAGTTGGGTGGGGTCCATCTCCACAACCTAATCAAAAGATCCCATCCACAATAGGTCTGCCCCCACAAGAGTAGATTAAAAGAACATAATCTTTTATGGGGTACATAACTGATTCAAAACAGAGCATACAGTATAAGTAAAATGATAATACCTACCATTAATTGAATATTTTTTCTGTGTCAGGCTTTATGCAAAGTACTTGGTCTATATAATTTCGTTTAAACCATTGCAATAACTGTGTAAAATAGGTTCTCTTATCCCTCTTTATTTTTTTGTAGATGTGTTAACTGAGGCCAAGAGAGATTAAAGAACTTTCTGAAGGTCTCAGTTACTAAGTCGTAGTTAGACACCAAAACTCATTCTCTTAACCACTATTTATTCAATCCTGCTTCCCTTGACTTTCTTGAATCCATTGGGAATGGAGGTGGACATGGAGAAATGTGCAAATATTTGGCTTAACTAATAGTGCTTTCAGATAGGGTCCTTTCCAACCATATTAAATTTAGCAACAGCAACAAAAGGGCAGAAAAATATCTTAGAAAATTACTCTTTGATGGTTCTCATTGTAGTTTAATAAACGCTAACTAGATTGCTCTTAGGTCAAATTTAAACCTTTCTATTTAAGTAATTAAAGTCCATGTATTTTGTTATAGTTTCATGGATTTATAAATTAACTGAGCACACACTGACTCACTTAGAATTTTAATCTTGGCACTTTCTGTTTATAACCAAAAAGAAATAAAGAAAAATGCATTCTGCACATATCTAAAATAGCACACACTAACAACTCCTGATAAAATGTATTAAATCTTTTCTTGAACCTTTATATTGACTGAGTGTAAAATTAATTTTAGTTTGCTTTACTGGGAGCTTTCTATTTTAATAATAGGATGTCAGGTGAAAGGGGTGGGAATTCTGAACATATGAAAGGAAAAGAAAGCATAAAACAAATGAGGATTGACCACATAGGACTGTTGAACAGGTTTGCTGGCCAACGGGATCAAAAGGTTAGGAGCCAGTTGGTGGACAGCCTACACCTGCCATCCACGTGCTTTTAGTGAAATCACCTCTACAATTGTCATTAACGTTTGAGTAGGTGATTATTATAGCAAATTGCAGCATTAAGCATTGTTTTAGAAACTTAAAATCTAATTTCAGAATTCAATCATGAAAGCAGGTAAAATATTAAACAATATATCTGGTAATGAATGCATTACTTATTTTCTTATAATTTAATCATCCTAAACATTTAAAAATATGCAATAATAGCCTAAGCAATATTGGCATCTCCTAACTTAGGACCAAGCTTTGTTCTAAGAGTCCTTTTGTTAGATGTTTGTCTTAAACTCAGAAAATACTCTTACCTGAAGCCATGTTAGACAATCTCATCTTAGAGATCTGAAGTCTAAGGCTTAAAGTGGGCAGTGATTTTCCCTGGGTTCACAGTCAGTAAGTGATTGAACTAGGAGAAGATAGGAATTCATGTTATCTGGCTTCTGGCCTACTGCTTTTCTTTAGATTCTCAAACAAATCTGTAAGACTTTTATTGGATGATATATCTAAACAAAATACCAGAAGATGCCAGTCAATATGAAAAAATCGTGGCCAGTTTTGAATTCCTGGAACACTTCACCTCCCTGCTGCTCATTCCTGCTCACATAATTTGGACTCTCCTGTGTGTTCCCTCTACCACCAGACAGTTGGAGGGGACTGAGGATAGCTTAGCTGGGGTGCATTGAGGGGAAATGATTAAGTAGCATGTGAGCTATATGGATGAGAAAAAAAAAAAGTGGTTGGTGAGTGGGGGTGGGCCACGACAGTGTAGTTGTGAAACCATGCTTCTTTACTTCTGATAACCCATTTGCCAAAGATTGTTGCTTGAAGCGATAACTGGGTTATAATGAAGAACCAAAGTCCATAAGTTACTTTCTCTTCCCCACACCTGCCAAACTAGAGGTTAACTCTTGTTCATTATTGCCCAGATGACATTATTGCTGCTGCCAGGTTCTCTGCCCACTTCTCAGGATTGCTGAGAGGACTAAATGAGAAACTTTTTGTAAAATGTCCAGCACAGTGATTAATATTAGTATATGTTGGCTGGTTGTATCCTTTCCTTTCCTACCCTGGCTTCTGTAGTTTTGTCCTCCTTACTGCTGCTGCCTCAGAATTCACTTTAATTTCTATTGCCTGGGATTCTGACAGTAGACGGGGAGGAAAAGGGAGCAGTCATCTGCCGTAACTGAAAAGCCAGTTCACAGATTTTGGTAAGAACCAAGTCCTGTTGGAGTGATAGGAGAATTTTGCTTCAGGGTATGGAGCTCTGTCCTTGAACCACTAAGCAAACATTATTTTATCCCTTCCAAATGCAGTCAGTATGTAAATTTTTGATGCCCAGTTTCTGATAGAAAATTTGTGGATAAGAGCATTGTGATTCTTATTCTGATGGGTGTAGGACTTGAGTTATAAATAGAGCAAATATTCTTATAATACTGAATTCTATAAATATTGCCAATGTTTTCCAACTCATCATTCTTGAGCATAGTATTTATTATCACTTTTAATGTTCCAAACATTTTTTAAAATTCTGTTGATTATTCTTACTAAAGAGACATTGCTGTATTATTCAATGAAGGTAAAATGTTAGAAATTATCTGAGATTTATTTTAAAGGGAAGATGTTTTGGGGAACCGAATTTTATATATTTCTTATTTGTGACATTCTGCATGTAGTATTTTGATAATTGACTTTTTTAGGAGGTCAGGCACCTGCTAGTTTATGAAATATACCCACACTTGCCCTTCATTCCGGGCAGTGACTGCTGAGAGGTAAATGGTGATGGTTCCTCATCTGCTTTGGCCTGCGTTGCAGAGTGACCTTAAAGGGCATGAGGTCACACGTGTAATTATTTCCTGTACATTGTATTCTGGTTGCTCATAGTGGCTCATCTCCTCCTTTAGTTTCAGAGACATTAAACACGTAAAAGTCACAACCATTATATAAATCAAAACCTCTTCTAAAGAGGGTGCGGTTGTAATTTTATGCAGTTATGGCTAATGTATTAATTTGCAAATTTGTCACCTCAGATATTGATAGAAGGATGTGTAACATCGTGTTTAATACATATTGATGTCATCGGAAACACAATCCTTTGTTCTTATTGAGTCCCTGCCTTTTTAGCTTCCTTTTGTATTAAGGTTACCGGGGTTAGGCTCGTCTTTTTTAACCCCCTTGGAAACAGAATAGGATTTCTTTGTTCAACGAAAGACATTCCTATTAAGTGTTTTGGGTTTGACTTTCAGCAAGACCCACTGTAATACCTATTTTAACCTGGAATTGAAGTCACTTTTCTGATGATTATAAAATAATGGTCATTCTGAGCACAAATGTGGTTGGACCAACAATATGTAAGAAGGTAAGATGGAACTATATATTATAGAGGTAGTGGAAAAGTATATTGTAACTGGTAAAAATACTTTAAATATTAGTGTATTTTTTGGTAGGCAGGTATTTTCAGTGTTTGTTGTTGGGGAGAGGCTGGGAAAGGACAGGGAGAGGTTCTGATAAATATGATTTAAGTTAATTGAGTCCTTCCACCCCAAAGACCTTAAACTACACAGTATTCCTTCCTTTTTTTATAAATGCCTCAGTTATTTGGAATAGCCTGAGACAATCTTGGGAATGACTTTCTGGATAACTGAAGGTTTAAAAATCACTAGGTGCTTGGATTTTTTTTTTTTAATTTTAACCGTTTTTGTTGGAATATTTCAGGAAGGTAATTGTATGTAGCTCTGGCTTTTAAAACCTCTTCTCAGTAATCAGAATTGTTGTTTTGGCTTGTGCTGTGAAATTACAGCCACTTGCTTTATTGAAAAGTGTGGCCCTGCTTATCTGAACATGCAAGTCCCAGATCGATATGCCTCTTGCATTTCATATTCTATATGTAAAATAATTATTCTTCCTTGTCTTCTTATTGTCTCTTCTTATTTTTTATTTCTAATGTTCTTGGAGTGTGGAAGCCAGATAACCAAGCTTATTTGAGAAAAATATAAACAGAGAGTAAATTGACTACAAATGAAGTCTCCCTGATGAAAAAATACCCAGGCTTTAGTGTAAGCACTTTGTGGTGTCCCTGCTGGCTGCTCACATTCTGCTTTCTCGCCTGTCTTTTGTTGTATTTTGGATACATCTTTCTTTGGGGGTCAGAATATTCTAGTTAAGAAGGAAAAACAATTTGGTTACTCTTGAAGAACTGATATTTCTAAAATATTCCTTTTGTAATACCTATTTTGCAAATCAGCCGAAGGATGAGGTTCCTTAGAAATATTTGGAATAGTTGTCTAGTGTTCACAAAGCCATTTGGAAATGCTTGTGCATTGTGAGTAGAAAGGAAAAGTATTAAATTCTGACTGAGTGATATGCACAAAAAGTACTTATATAAATATAAGTACTTATATAAATATGTGCTGTGGGAATTTTTATATTGTGAGGCAGAAAGCGTTTGTCTTGAGACAAATTATGTTATGCAAAGCACACTTTATCGGTATTGTATCTGTTTGCAGGGTTTCATTGTGACCTAAGGGATCTGTTCCTCTTTTTACTTCCAGAGTGTCAGAGCTATTGAGCTTAATTTTAAACACTCTATACTGATCATGTATTTAACAGCATTAAACGGTTGTACTTAACTATATTTGGCCACTAGCCTAACGTAATAACAATGAAATTTCTTCTTAATTGGTCACAAGTATCTAAAAGAATATCCTTTGGTTTCAGCGATTTGAGTGCTTTGAGGTAATAGTTAATATTCTTGTAATTGTCTTCATATCCATTCTACAAATCTTGGCAATTTGAGTAGTAAGGTGACAAATTAAAAAATGAAAGCATCGCTGGATGGGTTGGTTGTTTAGACTTTACTTCTAAGTAAAGTAGAGTAAAAATAAACAGAAAACTCTTATCGATTGATGCCATAAGTTAGCAATGCCACAGGATTGAGCTACGTCCTGCTGTCAGGGAACTCCTCTGTAAAAGAGGCAGTATAAAAATGTAGCTAACAGTCTGGCTTTCCGTTATCAGTAGGAGCTGGGTTACAACTTGCCTCTTGTATAACAGTGAGGAGAGATGAAGGAATTCCATCGTGTGGAGACCCCCTTGCCTGCCTCTTTCCCTCTCATCCCACTTAGGCAAGAGTGGTAATTGTCTGGCTCCTGTTGAAAAGCTTCTGGAGCTGTAAGGATTGAAATAATATCAAACATTTTCTCATGTCCCCTTCTTTGTCTCTTTCACAAGTCTCTCCTTCCCCTTGCCTTTAATGCAGAAATGTGTTCTCTCTCCTAAAAGTTGTAGTTGGTGGCAAGGTCCTGAGAGACATGACTGACTTTATTTGAGGTGTTTGTACATTTGCTATGTGCTTGAAGAAGTTAAAGGTACTTAAGCCTATGAAGATTATTTTATAAAAGAAAAGCTCTTTCAACCTGTGACATTGTTTTTCTTTCCTTTTTTTTTTTTTTAAAGAAAGTGGTGTTCAAATGGAAATGCCTGATATACCTTTAGCTGAGTTTCTAGTGGCCTTTGCTATAATAAATGACCCAATATTAGTTGCTCTGAAGAGTATGATATTGATTTGTGCCATTAGTCTCTTGCTGATTTGCTGAAGAACAAAAATTTATAATGCTGATGCAAATAAAATACTTTACAAAACATTGCACACGAATACGGGAACATGTCTTTGTAATAGAACAAATGTTTAGTAAGCTTTTAAATATAAATTTTCTTTATTCTGATACAGATAATTCTAGTACAGATTTTCAGAGTTCTGTTCAACTCAGTTCTGTTCAACATATTTTTACAGAATAAAAATCTGAGCTGATAATATTCTGACATTTTAGATCTCAGAAGCTGAATATGCACAAATCCAGTTTTTCTTGGGTTGTGAGAAATTTACAATTTTATACCACATTTCTAATTTTATTATTTCTTTATTGCTGATTGGTCATTATATGTATTTACATTGTTTTAATTTTATTTCAAAACCTTGTGATCTGCACGTGACAGAATAAATCATATGGTTTGGGAGAAAACAGTAACTTTAAAATTACTGTAAGAAAATTATGTAAACCTATTTTACCTTAATATTTTGATTGTAATAGTTAATGGTAGACTTTGTTCTAGTGTGGTTTATAATGTCTGAGATTAAATTGATCAAATTATACTAAAATATCTGCTTAATCCATTCTCCCTTCCCATTTTTTAAAAAAATGATGTTTTATATTTATATTGTATTTTATTTTTCCTTAGTAATATTGTCCTAATGATTTATTACTTATATTATCTATTTTTATTACATTAATTCTGATAAAAATATGTATTTTAAATGTGTTTTAATATTTATAAATGGTTTCATCATGCATGACATTTGCAGACTTGGTTAATATTTTAGCACCTCTAGTACACAAACATAAAGAAAAAAATTTATTTTATTGGTTTGAGCACCCGAATTGACCCCAGCAAGATTGAGATTGATCTGTTTCTTTCAGCCTGTTAAATGCCAATCCAGTCATCTGTAACAGTACTTAGTATTTTTATAATTTTTCTATACATATTTTCTGGATTCTATAAAACTTACTATCACTTGAAAAGATTTTCCTTGCTTGATTTAGAGATGAGAACAACGGCAATCACCTATTTTATTGCTTGTTGTTTTGAAAAATTGTTTCCACAGTCATTGTCAGTACTATAATCACAGTTCTTTTTTGTGCTCCTTATGAAAGGACTTTACATTTTACTAGGAAAAGATGATGAGAACTTAGACTAGAGAAGAGCCAGCTTTGGGAAATGGGCATAGAAGAGGAGGGATGGTTCTTAACACATGAATATCCCTGCTGACTTTAAGACATATGATTAAATTACATCCGTCTAATAATTAAACATGATTGAGCTATTTTAAGATAGCGTGAGTGTAGAAATATATACATTAGCTTATTTTTGAGATACCATTATATCTCAGGCATCAGGTGAAGAAGGTTTTTCCTTTACTCTTTCCCAGGGAGTTGGTTAGCATGGCTTACTCATATTTTGTTTTTTGTTTTTTTTTTCCCCCTGAATCAAAAGTTCAGTCTTTAAAACAAATAATAGCAAGGCCAGAGAAACTAAACTGGGAATGAATCTCTGAATTCTGGATGATAGGTCATGCTTTAGGCATTTGTATCTTAAGCTACAGAGTCATGGTGCATTTAATGAAATATTTACTTAGGGTTTAAAGTGACTACATAATCTCAGATGTGACCCACTTTTAAGCTATCATCAGGATTTTGAGAGCATCCCAAGCTTTTCCCAGGTAGAAGTGGATGGGACACTTGGGGCTGGAAGCCTTGTCCATTCTGATTCATCACTGCACTCCTGTGAGGAAGGGAGTCCAGTGTGGTGGTTCTCAAGAGGAGGGGCGGGAGGGGAGAGTTTTGAAAGGTGATTCTCCTAACCCTATTGTGTTCTCAGCCAGGGATTGATCTATATTTATTCATTTCATAATTTCCAAATCAGATGAAAAAACTTAGGGGAAAATTCTATTTTTTCAAAGTACTCTTCTAATGATGTGTAAGTGACTAATTTACTAAATCAGATGATTGGTCAGGAGGTCCAGTGGAAAGAAAGGCGTCAGATGATCTGGCACCTTACCCTGTTTCACCATGAATTGGCTGTACCCCCAGATAGATAAAATAGCATCTGCACTTCCTCATCTGTATCACAAGTTTCTTTTTATGTGAAATGAGGGGAATGAGCAAATTTGTGTTTTTCGAACATTTTAGGTAATAAACTTTTATGTGAAATCTTAGCCAGAGTTCCAATATATAAAACAGATTAAAAACTATCAAATTGTTTTTTTAGAGAGTTTAAATCCTCTTTTTTTTTTTCTTTTTTTTTAAAGTGAAAAATGCTTCATTTCTTGTGTGGTGAAACACTCTGGAGTTCTATCTACCACGTCTGGAAACTACAGAACTGTCTCTTTACTAAACGCCTCCCTGGGCTAACAAATGATATCCTCCCTTCCCCCCCACTCTCATAGACGTATACATATAAACACACACACAGTGATACAGTTAGTAAATAGTCAGTACAAACTTACCCTTCTTTAGGATAATTCCTAATATTTGTTACGCAGGACAGCTTCCTGTTTCTCTACAACTCTTAAGATTCTGTATGGCATCCTGAGAATTAATTCTTACTATTTCTTCAGAAAATCACTGTGTTTTTGTAATAGAGCTTCATAGTAGGTTGCTACACATGCTCATGGCCCTGTGGGGTTCACGGATGATCATGGTGAACAGCGGAAGTATGCTTTCTTGGAGTTTACCATTTAAACACACGAGGAGAGTAACGTGATGGGTTAGATTCTTGTTTTGTTTTGTTGCTTTTGACCAAAACACTTTTAAATGCTTCTTACAGAAGCAAGCTTACCTCTTCCTTTTCTGTTATGTACCACACCATCCTCAGTAGTGATTGGTAGGTAAGAAGGTAGGCAGCTGGGGAGAAAACACATCCAACAGGAATTATTTTAAGGAATTGAATTAACCTTTAATCAGAAAATCTTTTTTTCTTATTCTTCTTGGAGTTACTGCATAGAGATGTTGGGATGGTTTGTTAGATGATTTATTTGAATATTAGGCTTAACTTCATGGACTGGTTTGGATGAAAGATATATGTGCTTTCCTGTTTAATTTTTAAAAACTTTCTATTTTGGAATACTTCAAACATATGTAAAAATAGAGTAATTTAATGTAATGCTAGCTTCAGCAACTCATGATCAATCTTATTTTATCTATACCTGTCTTCCCCAATCCCACCCAATTATTTTGAAGCAATTCTTAGACACAGTATCACCTCAGTGATGAATATTTCAGTTTGTATCTTAAAACATAAAGATGCTTAAAAAAAAAGTCAATACCATTATAATACCTAAAAAATTAAAACTAATTTCTTGATATTATCAAATAAATCAGTCACTTTTTATATTTCCCCAGTTGTCTCATAAGTTCTTTTTTTTTTTTTTCCAAGTCTACGTGTTTGTTTATTCCGTTTAGAATTCAAATGAGTCCTATAATGCAGTTTGTTGATATGCCTTTTAAATTTCTTTCAATCTGTAGGGTCCCTACTTACCTATATACCCAACTTTCTTTATCCCCTGTCTTCTTACCTCCCCCCTTTCCCCTTTACCTTGTAATTTGTTTGTGAAAGAAATTAGGGAATTTGTACTGTGATGATCTTTGCCTTTCTTTTCATTACAATGGCAAATCCTGATATTCAAATTCTAGCATAACCTTCATTTATTAAATTCTCCCTAATCAACTGTTTGATACCCTGAGTTTTCATGAAGGAAGTATTATTATGAATTCATGAATTGAAACATGATTTGATCCATTGTAGATTTTGTTCTTACCATTGTTCAGATTGTCCCATCTTTGGTCAGTGGGAGCCTCTTCAATCAGTTCCCAAATCCTTTTGCTGTGACCCCAGTAGTCTTTGATACCTCACTTGCTGACAAGATATTCTAGGCTTATCTTGTGCATTTCCTGACTCAGATCTGAACCAGCTCATGAAGGAGCCTTGCTTCCTTCTTATGGAAAATGGTGTTTTAAGATCTCAAATTTAGTGCTAGAGGTGCTCTTTGTTATTTGATTGTTCACTATTGCTGGGTCTCTTGGTGAACAGAAGCATACACATTTTCATTGTATCTTAAAATATACATAAGACTTTGAATTTATACTGATATATACCATTATATTTCAGAATTTTTAATTTCAGTAAGGTTATATCTGTACCTACTTTCTCCCACTCTTATAATCCTGGTTCTAAATGACATTTGTGTGATTACTCATTTGCTTTTTCTCAGAATACATACATAACAGTTCAGAATATTAACACTACCATAAACAATATAATTACTAAGGACATTGTGTGAGTGTGTTTTTTGTTTGTTTGTGTGTGTTTGTTGCAGTTCTTTTCCACTAGAGATGGGCATGTTCCACTGTAGATGTACAAGTTAAATTATTGTGCTTAAAAATCCCTTGAGACTAGTTCCTCATACATTTAGGTTCATTTGTTTCATTTTGCTTCATTTTGCTATCAATTTTTACATTTTCTTTAAAATTTGTTTTTATAGTTGTGTAAAATGTTTACATGATTCCAAAGTTAAAAAAAAAAAAGTGTATTCAGAGAAGTTTGGTTTCCATCCTCTCATGTGCTCTATTTCCTTTCTGTCCTAACTGGTAATCATTTCTTTTTGTTTATTCTCCTGTTCCTTTTTGTAACATAAGCAATTATGTGTATTATCCATATACCTCGTTTCCTTAGCTAATTGCACACTATTCACACTTATTTTCACCTCACTTTTTCACTTACCATATCCTAGAGATCATAATCTGGAGACAATTTATATCTGCCCCCCTTTAATAACTGTGTAGTATTCCATTTGGTGGGTGGACTATGTCTTATCCAATAAGTTTCCTATTGATGGACATTTGGGTTGTTCACAGTCTTTGATATTATGGATAGGGCTGCACGTAGCCTTGTGATATGTCTTTTCATTTTTTTTACAATATATCTTGGATTCGTTCCTGGAGATGGGATTGCTGGTTCCAAGGGAAAATGCATAATGTAAATTTGTTAGATATTGCCAAGTTCTTTAGCACAGAGGGGGTTCCATTGTGCATCTTCAACAGTAGTGTGAGAGCCTGTTTTCCTGCGTTTCCAGTAGAGCATATTGCCATGCTTTTGGAATTTTGTCTTGGGTATATAAGAATTGAAATATCAGTTTTGTGTTATTTTGTATTTTGTTTGTTTGTTTGGAGCAAGTTTAACATCTTTTTCAAATGACTAAGCATCTTCTGCATTTCTTTTTTTTTTTTTTAAGTTCAATATTATTGAGATTATTCACATACCATACAATCATCCAAAGTGTACAATCAGTTGCTCGTGGCACCACCACATAGCTGTGCATTCATCACCACAATTAATTTTTTTTCAATTTTTAGAACATTTTCATTACTCCAGAAAAGAAATAAAAATAAAAAAGAAAACTCAAATCCTCCCATACCCCTAACCCCCATCCATTATTGACTCATACTATTGGTATAGTGCATTTGTTACTGTTGATGAAAGAATGTTAAAATACTACTAGCTGTGGTACGTAGTTTGCAGTAGGTATATTTTCCCCTGTATACCCCTCTATTATTAACTTCTAGTTATAGTGTCATTCATTTGTTCTAATTCATGAAAGAGATTTCTAATATTTGTACAGTTAATCATGGACATTGCCCACAACAGGATTCACTGTTTTATACATTCCCATCTTTTAACCTCCAACTTTCCTTCTGGTGACATACGTGACTCTAAGCTTCCCCCTTCCACCACATTCACACACTGTTCAGCACTGTTAGTTATTCTCACAATAACATGCTACCATCACCTCTGTCCATTTCCAAACACCTAAGTTCAACCTAGTTAAACATTTTTCTCATAATAAGCAACCGCTCACCATTCTTTAGCCTCTTTCTATATCCTGGTAACTTATATTTCACGTCTATGAGTTTACATATTATAATTAGTTCATATCAGTGAGACCATACAATATTTGTCCTATTGTGTCTGACTTATTTCACTCAATATAGTGCCCTCAAGGTTTCTTCATCAACCCGTTTTTTTTTTAAGATGGTTTTGTTCACATACCATACATTCCATCCTAAGTAAACAATTGATGGCTCCCTGTATAATCACGTACTTATGCATTCACCACCACCATCAGTGTCTAATATAAGGACATTTCCATTTCTTCCACAAAAAAAGAGGAAGAGTCAAAAAAGGTAGAGAGACAAAAGAACAAGAAAAAGAAAGAAAAAAAAAAAAGAAAAAAAAACAGCTAAAAAGCAACAAAAGAAAAGATAAAGTACAGTAAAAGAGTCAGACAGCATCACCAATGCCAAGAGTCCCATACCCCTCCCAAATGACTAAGCATCTTCTGCATTTCTTTTTAAGTAACAGTTCTTATCTCTGGCTCACCTTTCTGTGACCATTGATATTAGCCATTTATCTCTGATGCAAGGTCCAAGTATTTCCTAGTTTGTCATTTTTTTTTTCTTTTTACTTTACTTAGCATGTTTGCCACTCATAATCCAATTTATCAACTCTTTCTCTTACTGTTTCAGGATTTTGTGTCAAAATTAGAGAAATTTTCCTCACTATAGGAATTCCCCCTTATTTCTTCTATTACTTCTATCATTTCCCTTATTTTACTTTAAATGTCCATTCAATTGAAAATTGGTCCTGCCCAATGATGTGACGAATGGATACTATATATTTTTTCCATATGGCTATTGATTATCCCCAGAGCATTTAATGTACACTGAGTTTCCATGTGCAATTTTGGAGATTTTCTACTTTGTTCCATTGACCTCTAGCTACATCATATGTTAATATTTAGTACCCTCCTCTTCTTCTCACCAAGCCTTTCTTTTTGAATGTTCTGGCTATTCTTACTTGTTTGTTTTTCCAAATGAACTTAGTAGCACCTTCTCTAACTCTAGGAGGGGGAAAAAGGAATTCTTGGGATTCTGTTTAACTTAAGAACTTAGGGAGAACTGACATTTTTCAACAGTGGTTCCTGTCTAAGAATATGGTATGTCTTTATTTTATTGGTCTTCCGCTGCACCTTTTAACTGTTTTTTGTTTGTATATATTAATGCTATTGATATTTTTTGTTACATATATAACCTGATACTATTATAAAATTTTCTTTTTTTGTAAGTTTTTTTCATTGATTCTTTTAGGTTTTTCAGATGTGCATAATCATAACTTTTGAAAATAGAGATGTTTTACTTCTTCCATTTCAATTATCATGCTTCTTACTGCTTTCTTCTGCAAAATTGTATTAGCTAATACCTCCAACACCATATTAAATAGAAACTCTGAATAAAGCATAAAGATTTTATTTTGTGACATTTAACTTCTATTGAGTTTTCTGATTTTGAAGATGAACTTTTTTAGTTTGATATTAAAACTGTGTCATTTGACTAACCCATCAAATATATTTATAATCAGAGTCATGGAGATTAAAGGCTGTGTTATCCATCAATATAACTTATATTGATAGATAATATAATCAGTCACCCATAGTTCTCCCATTTGGTGGAATTTGTAGGATATCTATATGGAGACTATGGCTGGAAGTGGGACTTTTTCCTCAGACTACTCAGGGACTTTACTGTGAAAATATCTTTCTAGTCTGCCTCTGCTTCAACAGTTCTTTATTACTGTACCATTTCACCGAGCCCCATCACTTCCCCATTCAAGTGGTCTCATGACTTCGAATAAATTTATCTAGTTATTTTCCATTAAAAAATGGAGTGTGTTGAGCCTTGGAAGCATAATCTACTGGTTATATGTTTGTTCAAGACTGCACATTTTATACTTATTAAAAAAAGACTCAACAAAGGCTCTGGTGAGGTATGAAGATGTCTACATTGATAACTAAAGTGGAATTTTTCTTGAAATATGTTAATATTTCTAAAATTTAAATTTACTCTAAAAAGCTTAATAGTATTTAACTATTAAAATTATGATTATCTAATTTGTCTTCTGTTATCAAGTTTGCAGAAGCATAACTTTGCGTCAGTAATTATGTTGAACAACACAAAAGGAGAAAAAAGTTGAATACCTACTAAATCCAGGCACTTTGTTGGGTGCTTTTATGTTTTCTTTAATTTTATTCGACTAAAATGTGCTCATGGATGATCCAGAGAGAAAAGCATGGGATGGAAAAAAATTAAAAGGAAAAGTCAAAAATTAAAATCATCTCCAAATTTTCTACCATAGCTTTTTAAACAAAGTGAAAAAAAAAAAAATAAAGAGGAAAGAAATCAAGCTGCAACTGCAGCCCTAAAGACTGAAGAGTATTTCCTCTGCTGGAACCTCAGTGGAATAAGTGGATATAATGGAATCCTATACGGAGAAGAGAAATCACCTTCTAGTAGTTTATTGGCAATAAGGAGAAAATTGGGGGAATCATTCTCCAACTGATTTATTAGTTGCACACAGTTTTTAAAACATAAATGCCATAAAGGAGATATAAATAACATGCCATGGGAAGAGGGGAAGAAGCAATTAATTATAACTGAAGACTAAATTCATTTAAATATCTCAATTTCTAATTCTTTACCAGGGTAGTCATCCTTCTCAGAGTACCATTTCCCTTCATTAGAGTAATAGACTCTCCTCACCCCCAAAGAAACAACCCCATCTATGGATTTATCAGAATGAAATCTTATTAATCTGTCTTAAAATATGCCAGCTAATACTTGAATCAGCATTAAGTCATTTAACCAAATTGTATTGTGCACATACTCGGAGCAGGGCACTGTACTGGGTACTTACTTGCAAAAAAAGAATCCCGTTTAATTTAGTGGTTTCCATCTCCACTTGGATGTATCTAGGCACTTCAGAGCCATCAACTTCACCTCTATTTTTTTATTTTTTCTACAACTTCCCGGTACTGCTGTCACTTTTATTATTTATGTGACCTAGGGAAATATATACTAATTTCAGAAATCTTTTCATGATCTGTTATATGATGATTGATATATTAATTGACCAAAGAAAATATTTCCTTAGTTAAAAGCATTTTTTTTATGGGATGTAATGATTTTACTTATATCTTTTAATAGAATATGTAATCAGAGGAACTAGATAATAATCACTATCTAGAGAAAGACTTTCCATCTATCTTTGGTGGCACAGCAGAGTTCTAGCAATAACAGTGTTTACAGGGTGGGGGCCTGGGGAGTTGGTTTTGATATGATCCCTTTGGATAAAATATATCCCACTTCACCTGACTTGGAGGGGATGGGTTTGAGAAACACTAGACAAGATCATTGGCTCTTAATCGGAAGAGGTGTTGCTTCTCTCCCCTCAGGACATTTGGCAAAGTCTGAGGACGTTTTGGTTGTCGCTGTTGGAGCAGGGTGTGTGTGTGCTGCTGGCGTCTAGTGGGTAGAGGTCAGGGATGCTACTAAACAGGACAGCTCTCCTTCTGCTGCCCCAACAAAGAATTATCTGGCTCTATAGTGAGGATGTTAAGAAACCCTGGGCTAGAGTAATTGAACATGTCTTCTCTCCAGGTATTTCTAAGGGATAGTGTGTATATGTTTATATGATTGGGGATGATAGAGTGGTTAAGTAGATAGTATTTTTGATGTTATTTATATAAAATTAAATTACCCAGTTTATTTCCTCATTTGCATTTAGTGTTTTTGTTACTTTATAAAGCAGAGTTTCCTTAAATGCATTATATAGTGTGTATTAATAGACTTTTGGGTTGTTAATATGAATATATAAAATAGATATCATACATATTATAAAATTCATTTATAGCCACTCTGCATACTTGCATGTAGAATTGTTTCTGGTAAATAATAAAAGTTTAGAAATAACTTTAAGTAAATGTCCTGATCCGTCTATATATCACACTGTTTTCAGTCTTTCCTTCCTCCTTCTTTCCCTCCCTCATTCAGCAGTTATTTCTTAAGTACCAAAAATGGCTGTAGGCACTGGTGAATATAATGATGCACAAAATAGCTATAATCCCTGTCTTCATGGAGCTCACAGTCTATTGAGAAGCCAGGTAATCAAATGAACAATCAAACAATGTAAGGGCTATTATATAGATAGTACAGGGCTATGGAGTGCCCAGAATTGACAAGGGAAATAACATTTAAACAGTTGGAAAATTATCATAGTATTTGGAAGTGCCAAGGGCTTAATGTAAGACAGATGTATTCAGAGTACAGTATTAAAGCTCTTTTTTTGAGGTTGAAGCAGTTTGATTTGTATAAATCCATTTTAATTTTATATAAATTTAGAATTTCTATTTTTTGCAATTTATGTAATAAAAATGGATAGAACAGGATAATATATTATTTAATTATTTAGATCACATTTGCATTTTTTAACAGCAGTTATTTTGCTTCTACTTTTTTAATGATTAGAGCTATGATCTTGGATACTGACTACTGATACTCAATTTTTAAAAATTGTTGGATATTTAAAATATTCCTGGCAATATTTTGGACCTCTGGAGATCCTAGGAGAGCTGAAAACACTGTCTAAGATAGTTACAATGTTGTACCTATGTCATTTCATACAACATTTAATGAAGTGGTAATAATATGTCCAGCACCTTTTAGAACAGTGCTTGGTGCATATTTATATATGGTAATCTCTTTTATTAATTAATTTATATATATTAACCTCTTTTATTAATTTATTTTCATCACCATCATGATCATAAGTGAAGAGCATTTGAAAATAATATGTAAGCCAGCCTGATAACATGTGGACATTCACCTATGTATGCTGAAAGAATTAAACACATGTAAAATGTGCTGTGAAACTCTCCAACTCAAATTAGTGCTCTAGCAGAGTGGTTTTAAAATCAAATATCATGGATTCTTGGGACACTGAGTGGGTCAAAGTCATTCATTTAACTTCTCTAAAGCATACTTCTTTATTGCTGCTATTCCCTATAAGAGTAGTTGATCAACTTTTGTTAATCTTTTTGCGTTTCTTTAATGATAGTTTAGTTACAGTGATTTTGTGCCTCCTTTCCTGGTGCCTCCCCACCTCCATCCATGGCTAGACTAGGGGGCAAAATTGAAGAGTTTTAATCTGGGAGTGGCTGCCTAATTTAAAAGTATATTTTAAGTTTTGTTTTTATTTGTGGATGGAGTTTAAAACATGAAAGTTTGTATTCTCTTGGTACATCTTGGTATATCTCTTCCATCTTTGTGCCTGTTTGGCTCATTTGTCATTATTTTTTAACTTTGTCAATTTTTTTTTATAATTTTTCATTATTTTTATAACTGTTTCCTACTTAATTCTTTAAAAGCTCTGCCAGAGCAGTGATTGGTGTTCTCTTAGTTAATTCAATGTTCCATCCTCCTGTAAATCATAGGTTAGATATGAATAGTCTTTAAAATGAATTGTATGATTTAATCAGTGTAACGTAGCCAGATAATGATGTGCAGGGGATGCATTTCACTCATCATAGTGTATGAATGTAGTTTGATGCCATTTTTCATGTTTCAAGACTGAAGTAAATATATTTCATGTATCTGCTTACCTAATTTTCTCTGAGGTTTCTCATTTTATTTCTTCATATTCAATGTATGAATAAATGTTTACATATTGAAATATAATTTGTGTTTTATTATAATCACGAAGCCACACAGTCTTCATAAATATAAGTGCATGTAGTGATTACTGCACTGAGATCACTTGGGGACCAAGGTCCAGGACCTTATTTTTGTCCCAAAATGAAGCATCACCAAGCACTTAACAATTGTTTAAAAATAATAGGCCTTTTTATAATGCCAGCTCTTTTATCCTGACATCTCAGTAATATGAAAGTTACTGTATCAAGTTAAAAAGGAATTTTCTTAATGGGAAATCTTAAGATTCAGTTATGTTGGTAAAGCACACAGATTTTTCATGAGTATCTGGGTTTTATTTATTTCTTGTTGCAATAAATGTTTTAAAAGATTAGTAAGTGTTTAAAGGCCTGTGGATGTTAACTTAATTTTGATAAAAGTGAATTAATCCCATAGTTGCCCTAGAATATGCAGATTTATGCTAATATACATATTAGTAATAGAAAATATGTATTTGTGAATTTGGCTTCGGTTACCTTCTCCCAGCTGTAGAGAGTATTAATCAGTGAGATCCCTGATCTAAAACACTAAGCAGGTACACAGTAAAAGATGGTTTTCGCCATCACCAGAACAATTTTAATGACTATATTTAGATTGAAACTGTGGCCATTGGAGAATTTTGGAGGGTGTTATTTTTAAAATTCAGTACTATGGCCTCAGCAGTTGTGTTTGAATTCATAGTATTATGAGTTTTTGAGTGGGTACTACCTAGGACTTGTGAGTTGACAAGTGAAACAAACTAAAAGCCTTACTTGGATTTTATTGGAGTAGTTGGAAAATAAGATATTTTTCTAGTGTGGTAGACTTTTTAGATAAGCCATTTAGAATATAGGTATGTTAGTGAGGACAAAAAATTCAATCATATCCAGAGGAAATTTGTTGGAAATTCAGAAAATCAGTGGATAATACAGATGGATACAAGGTATTTATAGCCTTTATTTTAAAAAGTGTTACCTCTAAGCTTCCCAGCCTGATAAGCTTCAAAAACAAAAACTAAAATGTGGTAAATTCTATTAAATTATTATTACCTCACACTTAGAAACATTAATATGATCATGATGATTTTGTTATAAAACTTTGAAGGTTCCCAGAAGTCATAAAACATGATTCTGGCATGCTAACATTGTGCCTGAATTTTCAAAAAATGGAAATAGTGGTGGGGTGCATGGTCAATATACTACAATATGAAGAAGTATATACAAATCTAAAAAGTTGTCTACCCAGTAATTCCACTACTAGGTATTTCTTAAGAGGAAGGAAAACCAACGTCCACACAAAGACTTGTACATAAATGTTTATAGCTGCTTTATTTTTAATAGTCAAAACATTGAAAAACACAAATGTTCAGCATTTGGTTTGATTTAAAAAATGGTGCATTCATTTGATGGTCATAGGGAGCTCTTCTAGGTTGGTTCCAGGGTTATTTTGACAGCTCTTTCTTTTTTTATTTTTAAACATTTCCTTATTTTATGGCAGTAGAAGATTTCCTCTGGCTCTTCTTGTATTTTCTTTACCCCAGTCTTAGAACCATCCATTTCTCCAAGAAGCCCTGTTTTTTTTTTTTTTTTTAGCAGAGGTATTAGAAATTAAGATCTAAGTGCTGGGTGTGCTTGGTGCTAGTGGGGTTTTGCTGCTTGTAGGTCCTCTCAGTGGACAGAATATATGAATGTATCCTAATCCATGTATTCTTCCCTATCTATAATTATTTCTGTCTACCTGTATATATACTAAAATAGACATGAGTTCATATTGATAATCTTTCCATTTTAATCCAACACCAAAAGAGTCATTCTAATCTTCTCCCTTTGCTTATTTGTAACTTTTTTCTCTGTGAGAAACCTGGCTGTCATGATCTACAATAGATTTACTTGTTTTTTCCAATCCTAGTAGACATAAAAGTAATTCAAAATTGCTAACCCATACCCCTGTGGAAGCAAATTTACCAACTAGAGGACAGTATTTGTGCATAGTTCTTTTTGTCTTTTGACCTGTTCTCCGAAGTTACTTAGGTCAACTCCTTTTCTTTTTAACCCTTCAGTGAGGTAAGGTCACACATTTTGTAATATAGATTCATTTGTCACAGTCTGAAGTTCACCCTGTGTTCCTCCGGCATCCAGGTGAATTTATTATTTTTTATTATTTGCATGCAGTAAAGTTCAAGTTTACTCTTTGTGGTCTGTGGGTCTATGGGTTTTGATAAATTAATTGAGTCATGTATCCACCATCACAGTACCATAGAGAACATTTCCAACCCCTTAAAAATTTCTTTTTACAGTCCCTTTGTAGGTAACCTCTGCTTCTGTCGCCACCAATCACTGGCACCCACTGATCTATTTTCTATCCTTCTAATTTTGCCTTTTCCAAAATTTCATATAAATGGAATCATATTGGTCTTCTTTACTGAACAAAAGGCATTTCAGATTCATCCATATAGTTGCATTAATCAATAGTTACTTCTATTTTATAGCTAGATAGTGTTCGATTATGTGGCTTTCCCAAAGTTTGTTTATCCGTTTATCTATCCACCTATTCAAGGATTAACAGGGTTGTTTCCAGGTTTGGTGATTGTGAATAAAGCTGCAATAACTATTCACATAAAGATTTTTGTGTGAGCATAAACTTTCAGTTCACTTGAGCAAATACCTGGGAATGAAATTGCTGGGTCATAAGGTAAGTGTAAGTGTAGCCTTACAAAAAACTACCAAACTGTTTCCCAAAGTAGCTGTACCATTTTGCATTCCTACCAGCAATGAATGCTTTTTCTTGTTGCTAGCATTTGATATTGTTAGATTTTTTAAATTTTAGGCCTCCTAATAAGTGTGTAGTGGTATCTCCTTGTGATTTTAATTTGCATTTGCTTAATGACTAATGTTGAGCATGTTTTCATATGCTTATTTTTCATCCATATATCCTTTTTGGTGAAGTGTCTTTTTAGATCTTTTGCCCAGCTGTTGTTTTGTTTTGTTTTGTTTTGTTTTTTTCTATTGGCTTTCTTGTTTCCTTATTGTTGAGTTTTAAGAGTTCTTTTAATATTCTGGATATAAGTCCTTTAACAAATATATAATTTTGTAATGTTTCTTCCACTCTGTGGTTTGCCTTTTCATTTTCTTAAGAGTGTCTTTTGCAGAGGAAAAATTTTTAATTTTGATAAAGACCAGTTTATCAATTTTTTCTTTCATGGCTCATGCTTTTGGTGTCATATCCCATAACTGACAAGCCCAAGGTCATGCAGATTTTTTCCTATGTTTTCTTCTGTAAGTGTTATAGTTTTACATTTACCTTATGACTTGGTCTTTCCATTAATTTCTGTCTATAAGTAGCATTCTTGCTTGTCTCATCCTTTTTATCATACAGTATGTCTTCCAGGTCATTAACTTACTATCTATACTTAACACATCTTATGAGTTTTGCCCATATTTACACATTTAGTTACTACTTATATTTAACACTTCTATGAGTTTCATCCATCCTTATTGTTTTTTATTGTTATCTATAAAAGAAGAACTTTATATTCTCAAATAGCAAAGTGAAAGCACATCACAATGTTTATCTAAGTTATTACTGTGAGAAATTGTTGGCACAAAAAGCCTCATAGATCTCATTAATATATTGCTGCCAGTTAAATGTGTCTACTAGGATAATATTACAAGAATATTGCTATGTCTTTACTTTTCAATTCTCAGTTGTTCTTTGTGTTTGAAGAGATAAAGAAGTCAAAAGCTTCTCTCTTTGTGTGTGTGTGTGTGTGTGTGTGTGTGTGTACATATTGGAAATAACCTATTTAGCAGAAACAAGTAATTTTAAGATAATTAGTTCTTTGAATTGTGAACATTTCTCTTTTGGTCTTCAAATGGCTCATATATAAACAGGTGTCATAAGTTGTTTGGAAATGTAGCTCTAAAAGAAGGGAAGTGATCCTTACTAAAAGTTAAAAAATAAGATGTAAATAAATGGGTTCACCAAATGGAGAGAAAAAGGTGAATATTGCAGATAGTAAGATACTTTGGTGAAAGAATTAAATAATAAGAATAATCAAATATTAATAATAGAAGCAGTTGTAGTACTATTAATGGTAAAAATGCCATTTATTAAATACTTAGCGTAACCCTGGTAATGTACTAAGTCCCTTATATCATCGTTGCATTTATATGTAGTATGTCACTGTCTTTTATCTTGTATTCATTGGGATGTACACAAGGATACACGAAGGGAAGCCTGACAGGTTTGCAAGAAATTATTACTTTTAACTGGTTGCCTCTACGGGACTGTCTGCCAGTATAGATCAAACTCTCTGTCTTCAGAGTTTTCTTCACACAGCAGCTTCGGCCTCTGCCCAAACTGAAGTCATAAACTACTCTGATGGCCAGAAAGAGATGATAGGGTTATCCTTACTTGGCCCCAGATCTCAGATATTAAAGTTCTTACTGTCATTTCATGGTAGCCAACCCTAGCATCTCGTGGTTTTATCTATCTCCTGTTGACCTATTCTATTCTGCCTACCACACCGGAGCCAGGTATCTGCTTTAGTAGAGGAAAACGTATCACTTTCCTGCTTCAGATTTTCTGTAAGCAGCCTGTTTCTAATTGTCTTTGGAGTTTGAAGTTCTGATCTCAGTGTCTTTTTAGATTCCTTTTTTCCACATCTTTCCACCCTGGTTATTCTCTTGCCACCTAGTTCCATAGATATATCAGAATCTTTCAGAATGGTTTATCTTTCTTCCAGGAGTTTTCTTCACTTTGTGTTACCTCATGGTAAATTCTTACATATCTTTTAAGACCCAACTCAAAAATCTCCTTTCTGTTGAAGTCATCTTTGACATGTGTTCTCATCTTCACCCCATCCCAAATGGACTTAATTGATTTTTCTTCATACATACACTGTATTTTCATTTATGCATTTTTAAATCTATATTTCCTAAATGGCTATATGTTTCTATAGGATAGGGTCCTTGGTTTTTTGTTGTCCTCCCCTTCCTTTTTATCCTCTAGCATAATCATCATTTATAAAAAGTTAAATGAATGAATGAATCCTTGTCCTTCCTCATGGTTCAAAGGACCCTCCACATTTTTGATGTTTTGTCTGAAAACAACCCTTGATTTTCTCCCCTTTTTTAATGTCTTAAAAAAAAATCTGGATTCAGTGGTTTTCAAACAGATTTTTAAAAGCAGCATTTTTTCCTCAAATGAAAACTTCATAAAATGTGTGTTGTGTGCATGTACACACTCACATATAAAATAGAGTTAGAATGAAGTTCTGATTGAGTTGAAGGTGGGGGGCTTGGAGGTCCCCTTCTCTGGCACACCTGTGGAGCTCCTTGGGCTCCAAGTTCGCACAGTTTGAAATCATTACCTATTTGCTGCTTTCGTTCTTGCGCCTCCCCAAGTCACTCGCATTGCTACAGGAGAGATCTTTCTGATTCACAAATTGAGAGTTGTTTCTCAAGCTCAGATTGCTTTAATGACTCTTCATGATTCACCTCATGATGTGAAATGTTTAACATGAGTGTTTAAGATAATGATGCATAACGATGGAACTTGGCGTGGTTATGAGTCTCTGTCATTGCATTCACTTTCCTTTTACTTATATTGGCAGAACCGCCATCTCTCTCTGTCAGGTCTGTCCCATCCTCAGGCCCAGTCCAAATCTTAGATTCCTTAATATAAAGCCACCCTAGGGCTTCATCAGTTTCTCTTTCTTTGATTTCTAAAGCAAACTTTTTATTATTATAAACAATAACAACGTATTTAGTAGAGTATTTTGTGTACTCTGTTGTTACTACTTGATGGGTACCTCTTCCTGGGTAATCTAGCCCAAAATGAAAATCCATGAAGTTTCCAAGGTAGCTTCTTACACAGGTGAACATACTTTGAACAGCTGTGAAGTATGCAATTGTGCTTATAATTTAGATTTGTATAACTGGAGGTTATAATTTTAAGTTTATGCTTCAGTACAGCTATGTGTCAAGAGAGATTTGCCTTTGCCCCCAACATTTTGAAGGTTGAACAGTAAATCTTTGTTTTATTTCTGTCTTCTGAATCTGAAATTGGTGTAGAGTCAGCTCATAGCCTACAAATCAAATGGAAATCTTTGAAAAAGTCTGTGCAATAAATTAAAAGTATGAGATGTGATTCCTACCAAGGATCATTTTCAGGTTCTTTTTGGGAAAAATGAATAGTAAAGCTTTATAATCTCACATTAGTATTCTATAAATATAATCTACTTCTTGACTGAATTTTCTACCCCTTGTATATTTTTTAGTAAATGTATTCCTTTTGTGGATTTCAGAATTGTTTAAAATTACATTTTAGGTGAGAAGCCGTCCTCTAAAAAGAAAAAAAAAAATCAAAATGCTAGTTAGGAAAAAATGTATTTTATTTTTTTTTAAATAGAGATCAAACTCAGATCACCAAATAATTATGAAATTCTTAAAATGTAATGCAGGCTTGAAGGCATTTTGCTTATATTTAATTATATTTTTTTTATTCATCTGATTGTTTGATGGCCTTTAATAAACTAACTTGTCTTTGAAATGATCGGTATTCAGAATAAAGAATAAATACCCTCAGTATTTTTTCTGGGAAGATTTTTCTACTAGACAACACTGTACTGTTACATTTTATATTTTTGATGTTTTTGCAGAAGGAAAAGAGGGTACTGTGTCTTTAATGGAAAGCAAAAGGTTATCTTTCTCTGGCCTTTGTGTGTGTGTGCTGATGTGGATGTGGGCAGCCAGACAGGCAATGTGTGCAGAGAGACGAGGGAACCGGTGGTGGATCGATCGGAGTGGTGTGAAGTGAATTAATGTGAGGCAGGCAGTCTGTCTGTCACAACGATTGGGGGAATGTGGGGCAGTGTTGGTCAGTCACTGCAGAGATCTGCTTCCAATAAATTCAAGCTTTCTGCCTGAAAATTAACTCTAGATACATACTCCTTCCTCAATATTAAATTTTACCTTATTCAAAGGAAATGTTTTTATCAAATTGTTGCCTCTAGTGCACTTTCTTTGGACCAATTGGAAAACTACACTTGAGACAAAACTGATGAAATAAAAATACTTTGCTTTTCTTTAGGTTCAGATCCATTTTTCACCCTCAGTGGAAACCTGCCTCACTATGAGAATCAGAAATATAACTTTTGTTAATATTTGTAAATATGCTGGTATATTTTTATTTCTGAATCCTAAGAATGTTTATCACTTCCATCTAATCTTCAATAAAATTATAAAATTATAGTGAAATGAAATGGTTTTATGTTCCAATAATGGTTAAATTAAATTTGCTGTATTTTAAATATTACTGTTTTAAAATTTAGTGTTTAATCTTTGAGTATTAAGTTACTCACATGACACTGAAGTCTTCTGAATTCACATTATTTATCATTATTAGCCAGTGGGAAAAAATGCTTATAAAAATAATTTATGAGCCTTTGAAAGATACATTTTTAAATTTTACTGGTAGGGAGAGGCAAGTACAGTTTTATTCCATTGATTTGAAAACTGCATTTCCATATATATGTTGTTTAAACTATTTTCTAAAATGATTATTAAAAAGATGGTTTACAAATGGGGAAAAGGGGGGAAGGTTTTATGCACCTAGGTCTCTCACAACGTAGGGTGATCTAAGTATTGAGAAATCTAGATAAAATGAAGATCTCATAATGTCCTTCGTTGTCTTCTATTTGTGCCTTCTGCTTCTAGCCACAACCTTTCCTTCTCCCTATTGCTTTCGTGTCCAAACTTATTCAGATCCATTTTCTGCTCCATTCCATTTCTTCCCACCATTCCCTCCTGATTCACAGTATTGAACCCTGCATACAGGGACCTATTGTCTGACATAATGTTCATTCTAGGTTTAAGGACTCACTGGTTTTTTAAAGGTTGTACATCTTTCCATCAATCTGTTGTATTTTCTCTTTCCTCAAAGCACACTTACTATTATTTCTTGTATATTTAAATAATAAAAAATTGTGTCATGGAATTGAAAGTATCCAGTTCTATTCAAGATGTATTTATTGAACTTTTATGAGATATTCATCACTCTGCCAGATATTATAGGCATACACAGACAGTAAATAAGTCTCCTTAGATTTTATGGTGTAGTTTGACAAGCTCACCTACATCAAATACATATGATAAAAGCAAATTATCACCGTATAGTTACTTGACAACATTTATCATCTTGATTACCAATATGCAAGAAACTGAGGTTTTCGTTTCAGTATTTTCTGAGTGGACTCTTTTTCATATTTCCTAAGAGTATGTCATTTTCTGTGGTAGTGAGGACATGATTTTTATGTTTCAAAAAGTTAAGTTTTTTATACCAGGAAGAAAGTCAGTCTGTTTTTTTCTAGTCTCTGTTTCATTGAAAATAGCATTTTATTCTGACATAATCCTTAATTATTATGATATAGTACCTCCTATTTTTTTTTTTTTTTTTAAGTTGGTTGAGTGGGGCAAGGTGGCAGCATAGGGAGGTTGTGGAATTTACTTAGTCTTCTGGAAGAACTAGCATATAGATGGGAACAACTAGTTAATAATCTGGAACAACTGTTGGGGGACATCTGTGACCGGACAAACACCATACACCAGTCTGGAATGAGTGGAATGGCTGAGATTGCAGCATAAGAACTGTAAGAAAAGCTCCCCAAACTGCAGAGCTGGTGCCCCTTCCCCCACTGGCATGGCAGGCTGAGTTGGAAGACTTCCCTGGGGAAAAAGAAGCAGTTTACTAGGAGGAAGGGAAGGTAGCCCAACAAAGCTCCAGTTGTGGTTTTAATTAATGAATTTGGATACTGAATACAAGCTAAGAACACAGATAAACTTGGGGCAAGCAGGAAAGGAACACTGAGGTCTCTCCCAGCAGAGAGGAGGTGGGGCTGATGGAAAAAAAATACATATATAAATAAAAACAGAGGCTTTGGGAAGTGGCTGAGCTCAGAATACTGGAAAAGGGCTGTCTCCCTAAAAGGGTAAGCAGAACTGGATACCAACTCTGGTTCTTGACTGGTAACTGGGGGGCTGGGAACTAGCTCTAAAAAGGAAACTTCTTCACTTTAATTATTATTATTGTTATTTTTGTGTGTGTGGTAATGAAGGTGTCAGGGATTGATTTTGGTGATGAATGTACAACTATGTAATGGTACTGTGAACAATTGAATGTATGATTTGTTTTGTATGACTGTGTGATATGTGAATATATTTCAATAAAATGAATATTAAAAAAAAAAGGGAACTTCTTTTTTCCTTTTTTATCTCTCATTCTAAGTAGCTTATTAGAGAAAACCTCCTGCATTTTCAATTGTCAGTGCTAATCCAGGCAAGGGTGGAGTTAAAATATTTAGAAAGTCAAAGGAAGGAATCAAGTGTAGGAGATAAATCCCTAAAGGGCTTGTCTTCCCTAAGAAAAGGGGGAGGTGGGACCTGGCTCAAGTGGCTGCCATCCCTCAGAGAACTCAGACCCTAGGCCCTGGGGTGGGGGGTGGAACAAAAACAGCTTAAGCTTGGCTTCTGACACTCTCAGAGCCTGGCAGGGGCAGGGCCTACTGAGAATTAAAGGCAGTGCACCTCTTTGCACTGGTGGGGAGCTGTGGGTTGACAAGTGCCACCTGCTGGGCCACATAGGAAAAGCACAGATTCTAGAGACATCACAGGGAAGTCTGACAATCTTCTGGGTCTCATCCTCTGGGAAACCTGATACTGATTACACCCTTTTCCTGAGACCTGGGGCCATCTAGTCTGGGAAAGTCTGATTGGGGTAATCAAGGAAACCAGATGTCTAGACCACAAAATGTTACAAATAACACCAGAAAAAATGAAGATATGGCCCAGTCAAAGGAACAAACTTACACTTCAAATGAGATACAGGAGTTGAAACAACTAATTAAAGATCTTCAAACAAATATGCTAAATCAATTCAAAAATCAAATCAGTGAGCTGAGGGAAGATATGGCAAAAGAGATGAAGGACATAAAGAAGACATTGGGCGAACATAAGGAAAAACTTGAAAGTTTGAAAAATCAATTGGCAGAATTTATGGGAATGAAAGGCACAATAGAGGAGATGAAAAACACAATGGAAGCATACAACAGCAGATTTGGTGAGGCAGATTAAAGGACTCAGGAACTAGAGAACAAGACATCTGAAATCCTACACAAAGAAAGAACAGATAGGGAAAAGCATGGAAAAATATGAGCAGCATCTCAGGGAATTGAATGACAACAAGAAGTGCATGAATATATGTGTCATGGGTGTCCCAGAAGGAGAAGAGAAGGAAAACTGGTAGAAAGAATAATCGAGGAAATAATCACTGAAAATTTCCCATCTCTTCTGAAAGGCATAAAATTGCAGATCCAAGAAGCACAACATACCCCAAACAGAATAGATCCAAATAGATCTATTCAAGACACATAATAATCAGATTCTCAAATGTTAAAGACAGAGTTCTGAAAGCAACAAGAGAAAAACGATCCATGACTTACAAAGGAAGCTCAATAAGGCTATGTGTGAATTTCTCAGTAGAAACCCTGGAGGCGAGAAGGCAGTGGAATGAAGTATTTAAGATACTGAAAGAGAAAAACTGCCAACCAAGAATTCTATATCCAGCTAAACTGTCCTTCAAAAATGAAGGCGATATAGTAAATAGAGGATTTCTTTAAAATCAAATAATAATAATAATAATAATAATAAAATAAATGAGGGAGAGTTTAAAATATTTTCAGACAGACACTGAGAAAGTTTGTGAACAAGAGACCTGCTCTACGAGAAATGCTGAAGGCAGCACTACAGGCAGATGGGAAAAGATAGGAGAAAGAGGTTTGGAGTAGAGAGTAGAAATGAAGACTGTTAGTAAGAGGAGAGAGAGAGAGAGAGAAAGAGAGAGAGAGAAAGAGAGAGGGAAGGAGAGAGAGAGGGAGGGAGAGAGAATAAGATATGACATATAAAATCCAAAAGACAAAATGGTAGACAGTAGACATTACGTTGAGTGAAATCATCAAGAAACAAAAGGATGGATGCTCTATGGACTCAGTAATATGAACTAACATTGATGAGCAAAATTTGAGAGTTAAGGTTGAGAACATAGGTTGTCAGGAGATAGAAAGAAGTTAGAAAATGAGCATTTGATGTTGAAGGAGTACATAAGGTTCAACAGGATTGATTTTATGGATCCAGAAACGGATAGCATAATCCTGCATTATGGTAGCACAGTATTGCAGGTACTCTGAACAATGATGAGTGTGAGTATGGTTGAAAGTGGAAGGCTAGGGGCATGTATGACACCAGAAGGAGCGATAGAAGATAAAGCTTAGGATTGTATAATTTAGCAAAACCTAGAGTGGTCAATGATGATGATTAAATATGCAAACATAAGAACATTTTTTGTTGTTTTTTAATTTTTTTCCTTTTTATTTTTTTTAAACTAAATTCAGTTTTACTGAGTTATTTTCACAGTCATCCATGGTGTACAGTCAACTGTTAATAGTACCATCATATAAGGGAGTGATATGGGATCCTTGATGGTGGTGGTGTTGTCTGACCTTTTCATTGTATTATACTTTTTTTTTCTTCTATCTTTTATATTTTTATTCTTCATTTTTTTCTCCTTTTCCTCTTTTTTTTGGGGAAGAAATGGAAATGTCCTCATGTAGATTGTGGTGGTTAATGCTTAATTATGTGGTTATACCAGGAATCACTGATTGTTTACTTAGGATGAATTGTATGGTATGTGAATAAAACTGTTTAAAAAACAAACAGAGGGATACAGATGCTGGAGAAAATTTGGAGAGAAGGATGTACCTATTCCCTGTTGGTGGGAAAGTAGAATGGGGCAGCCCATCTGGAGGGAAGTATGGTGATTCCTCAGAAAGTGCTATGGGGTTGCCATATGGTCTTGCAATCCCATTATTGGGTATATACTTGGAAGAACTGAGGGCGGGAACATGAATTGACACTGCACACTGGTATTTATGGTAACAGTATTCACGATTCGCAATGGATGGAGGTGGCCTAAGGGTACGTCGACCGGTAAACAGAATGGTGAACTGTGGTGTATACATGCAATGGAATATTGAGCAGTGGCAAGAAGAAATGAAGTTGTAAGGTATATAACTAGGTGAATGGACTTTGAAGACAGTATGTTGAGTGAAATAAGCCAGAATTGAAAAGACAGACATTACAATGCCTCACTAATATGGACTAAGTATAATGTGCAAACTCCGAGTATTGAATCTGAGAGCATAGGTTATCAGGGGAAGACTTATGGTAAAGGTTCCTAGATTGTGAGCTCTTGCAGCAGTCATACCTGTTTATGAGTTGTAATGGTTATTTCTAAGTTCTGAGATGATGAGCTGTTTGTGTATAACCTGGTCATTCCCTGGAACTTTGGGATCTCTGTGACACTTGAGACTCAGAGCCAGAGTTCGGCAGCTATGAATGTCAGCATTACCCCATACAGCAAATGTTAAAGAAGCTGAAAAAGAGATCAAACTTTACCTAGAGATATGAACGAAATGGACTTGGTTAGGACTAAGGTAAACCAGACTAAAGGGAAAAGGGATGATGTTGACTGTTTTAAAACTTCCATTTCTATGTGAGACCAAAGGTATTGAGGTTTATTTTGTGGAAAATCTATATGTTCTTTAGCACACTATATAATTTAACTTGTATGGTCAGTTTATTCAAACCCCATAATTACATGGAACATTGGACAGGGGGTGAGATCTTGTTGGTTTGTACATGTTAGCATGAAACCCCTATACATCACAGAGTAATTTGGGCAGAGAATAAAAATGTAATTGCAAAGCCCTCTTGGGGACTGGGGGAAAACGGGAAACATTAAACTTCCCCACCTGGGGAATTCCTGATATTCTTGCTAGCATTGGGACTACCATTGTAGTAGTCCAAGTCCTTGATCTTGGGGCTTGCCCTTGTGAATTTTGTTACTACAAAGGAGATGCTAAGCCTACTTACAATTGTGCCTAAGTCACCCCCAGAGAACCTCTTTCATTGCTCAGATGTGGCCTCTCTCTCTAAGCCAACACTGCAGGTAAACTCACCGACTTCCCCCCTATGTGAGAGATGACTCCCAGGGGTGTAAATCTCCCAGGCAAGGGACATGACTCCCAGGGATGAGCCAGGACCTGGCATGGTGGGAATGAGAAAGCCTTCTTCACCAAAAGGGGGAAGAGAAATGAAATAAAATATTTCAGTGGCTGAGAGGTTTCAAATAGAGTCAAGAGGTCATTCTGAAGGTTATTCTTATGCATTATATAGATATTCCTTTTTAGTTATTAGTGTATTAGAATAGCTAGAACGAAATTACTGAAACTATTGAACTGCAATCCAGTATCCTTGATTATTGGAGATGATTATATAAATATATAGCTTATAAAGTTTGAATGTATGATTGTGAAAACATCGTGGCTCACACTCCGTTTATCCAGTGTATGGATAGATGAGTAGAACAAAGGGGGACAAAAAGTAAATGAATAATGGTGGGGTGGGTATGGTATGTTTTGAGTGTTCTTTTGTGCTTTTATTTTTACTTTTATTCTTATTTTATTTCCATTTCTTGGAGTAATGAAAATGTTCAAAAAATTTATTTTGATGATGAATGCCCAATTATATGATGATACTGTGAAAAACTTAGTGTATACTTTGGATGATTGGATAGTATGTGAATATATCAATACAATTGCATAAAAGAAGTTAGGTTGAGTGAGATATAATTTACATATAGTAAAATTCACCCTTTAAAAATAAACCGTTCTCTTGAGTTTTGAACAAATGTGTATAGTTATGTTTCCACAACCACAATGAATATATAGATTATTTTCATCATTCCAAAAAATTTGCTCATGCCTCTGTACTCAGTCTTGTTACCAAACCCCTAGTCCCTGGCAACCACTGAGCTAATTTCTGTCCCTATACTTTTGCCTTTTCCAGAATGTCTACTGTAATCTCTGCTTACTGTTACAAAGTAGTAATATAACATGTATCATTATAATATGTTATTATTCCTTTTTTTTTTTTAGTTTAACTTTTTATTTTGAAATAATTGTGGATTCCCATGCAATTTTAAGAAACAATACAGGGAGATCCCCCATACTCTTTTTACCTGCTTTCCCCCAATGTTAGCAGCTTATAAAATAGTATGTTGTCACAGCCAGGTGCATTGATACAGTCACGATCCAGAATATTTCCATCACTACAAGGATTCTTATGTTGCCCTTATATAGCCGCACCACTTCCTTCCCACCCTCCCCTCCCCTTAACTCCTGGCAAACATGAGCTATACTCTATTCTTTAATTTTGTTATTTCGAGAATCTTATGTAAATGGAATCATACAGCATGTAACCTTTTCAGACTGGCTTTTTTCACTCTGCATAATTTTCTGGAGATTCATCCAGGTTGTTGTGTGCATCAGTAGTTCAATCCTTTGTATTTGCTCAGTAGTATTCCATGGTATGAATGTACCACAGTTTATTTTATCATTCACCTGTCCAAGGACATCTGGGTTTTTAGCTTTTTTGAATACAGGTGCTATAAACATTGTGCATATAGGTTTTTGTGTGAACATAGGCCTTTATTTCTGTAGGATAAATACCCAAGGGTACGATTGCTGGTCTTATGGTTTTTGCATATTTAGCTTTTTAAGAAACTGCCAGATTTTTCCAGAGTGGCTGTACACTGGCAATGCATAACATATCCAGTTTCTCTGCATTTTTTCCAGCATTAGGTGTTGTTTTTATTGTTTTATATTTTATTTAGCCATTCTGATAGGTTTGTAATGATATCTATTTGTGGCTTTAGTTTGCATTTCCCTCATAGCTAATGATGTTGAATATCTTTTCATATGCTTTTTGCCATCTCTGTATCCTTCCCTGTGGAATGTTTCTTCATATCTTTTGCTCATTTTCTAACTGGGCTGTTTGTTTTTTTTTTTTCTTCATTGCATAAGTTGTGTGTTTATAGAACAGTTGTACGTAAAATACAGTATTCCCATACACCACCCTACCACCAGCACCTTGCATTGGTTTGGAGCAATTGATGATAGTACCTTTTTATAATTGTACTATTAATTAAAATCCATTGTTTTACTTACGGTTCACTGTTTGCCTAGTGTAGTTTCATGGATTTTTAAAAGAATTTTTATTCTGTTACCATATACACAATCTAACATTACGCCTTTCAGTAATATTCAGATATATATGTCAGTGCTGTTAATTGCATTCACAGTGTTTTGCTACCATCACTGTTTGGGGTTTTAACTGTTTTGTTTTTTTCCTAACAGTTTTATTGAGATATAATTTATGTACCATTAAATTCACCCATTTAAAATGTTCAATTCAGTGGTTTTAGTATATTCACAGAATTGTGCCTCTATCACTCCAATCAGATTTAGAACATTTTCATCACCCCAAGAAGAAACCTTGTATCTATTAGTGGTCATTTCTCATTTCCCACAGGCTCTCCCTTTCCCCATAGCTGCCCAGCCCTAGGCAACCCAGTCATTTACTTTCTGATTATACATTTGTGTATTCTGACATTTCATATAAATGGCATCATTCAACATCTGGTCTTTGTGACTGGCTTATTTTACTTCACATAATGTTTTTCAAGGTTCACACATATTGTAGCATTTTTCAAGACTTCATTCCCTTGAATTGCTGAATAATGTTCTGTTGTTTGAATATTTCATTTTATTTATCTATTCCTCAGTTGATGGACATTTTGGTTGTTTCTCCTTTTTGGCTTTTATGAATAATACTGCTTTGAACATTCATGTACAATTTTTTATGGACATGTTTTCATTTCCTAGGAGTGGAATTGCTGGATCATATGGTGACTCAATGTTGAACCTTTTGAGGCACTGACACTGTTTACTTTTCAGTTTTGAGAGTTCCTTACATATACCAGGTGTCAGTCCTTCGTCAGATATGTGATTTGTGAATCTTTATTCCTACTCTGTGGCTTATCTTTTCATCCTCTTAATAGGGTCTTTTGCAGAGCAAAAGTTTTTAATTTTGATGAAGTCCTTAACCAATTTTTCCTTTATGGTTTGTGTTTTTGGGTGTCACAGCTAGCTCTAGCTATCAAAGATTTTCTCCTACAGTTTCATTCTAAAAGTTTTATGGTTTTATGTTTTTATTTTAAGTCTCTGATCCATTTTGAGTTAATTTTTGTGTAAGATGTGAAACCTAGGTTAAGGTTTATTTTTTTTTTGGCTATGGATATCCAGTTGTGCCTCCGCCCCATTTTTTGAAAAGATTGTCCTTCTTCCACTGAATTGCGTTTGCAACTCTGTCAAAAATCAGTTGGTCATGTTCACGTGAGCCTATTTCTGGGTTCTCTATTCTGTTCCTTTAATCTACATGTTAGCCTTCCACCAAAACCAGGTAGTCTTAATTACTGTTTCTATATAATAACAATTGAGATGAGGTAGATGCATTCCTCCCACTTTATTCTTCTTTTCAAAATTGTTTTAACTGTTCTACTTTTGTCTTTCCATATAATTTTAGAATAATTTTGTCTGTATCTACAAAACCATTTTGCTGGGATTTTGATAGGAATTGGATTAAGCGTATATCTGAATTGGTAGAGAATTGACATGTTCATTATGTCAAATCTTCTGATTCATATACACCATGTCTCTACATTTATTTAGATTTTCTTTGATTTCTTTCGTCATTTTTTAGTGTTTAGCATATGAGTCCTGTACCTGTCTTTTTAGTGTAATTTACATGTAAGCATTTCACTTTTTGAACCATTGTAAATACTATTTTTAAAATTAGGCATCCACATGTTCATTGCTAGTATATAGAAATATAATTCATTTTTTTAAAATGTTTGCTTGTATTCTACAATTCTATAACCTCACAGAATTTACTAGTTCTAGTAGGGGGTTCTTTTTCTCTCTTTTCTTTTTTTTAACTTCTCTAAGTAAAACAACTCATCTGTCACCATATAGACGGTAGGTGACTTCAAGTCCAAGACTGTGACAACTATACAACTTCTGTGTGTTTGTGTATTGTTGTTGTTGTTGTTGGGGGTGGTTGGTGGGTGGGAGTGTCACCTCCAGATTTCCCTTGTGAATCTATTACCAGATCTTTAAAAATATTTTCCTCACCACTTGTAGGCATGGGTTTCCACATGAATAGAAAATTTTATACTTATTAAAGGACTTCTAGTAGTTATTTTGTAGATTCTTTGGCATTATCTATGTAGACATTGATTTTATATTCAAATAGGGACATTTTAACTAATCCTTTCCAATCTGTGTGCATTTAATTTTGTTTCTTTGCCTTATTGCACTGGTTACAACTATAAGCACTGTGTTCAGTTAGAGTGCTGAGTATGGACATCTTTGCCTCATTCCTGACCTTAGGGAAAAGCATTTGGTCTTGTAACATTAAATATAATGTTAGCTGTAGATTTTTAGTAGATACTCTATGAAATTGAGGAAGCTTCCCTCTATTCTTAGTTCTCTGAGTGTTTTTATCATGAATGGCTATTGAATTTTATTAAATGATTGAATTCTCATGTCATTTTTTTCTTTAGCCTATTAATATTTTGGATTACATTGATTGCCTTTAGAATATTGAACCAGACTTGCATCCTTGGAATGAACTCTGCTTGGTCATGGTGTATAATTCTTCTTATGTATTGCTAAATTTTGTTTGCTTATATTTTGTTAAGGAATTTTTGCTCTGTATTTGTTAGAAATTTTTTTTATTTTTTGGTACTGTCTTTTTTTCTTCCAAGAGATAAAGGATTTTATAACTCTTACTTTGTTTTTGGAAAGCATCAATCAAAGAACCAGTTTTAGCATAGCTATCTTTTTGGAACTTTTTGGTTACCTTGAAATATACGTATTTGCTCCTTAAGCTCTATCTCAAAATCTTGAATGCCCCAGTTGAGCAGTTATCTGGTACAGCAGCAGACCTCCTTGGAGGGCTTGGCAGTATTATTTCTCTTCAATGTTGTTTGATTCCATGATTTTCATAGTTATGCTTGTTTTGTTCTAAATACTTCCAACCTATCCCCAGGAGCTTAGTTCCTGTATGGACTTGGTAGTGAGAGGAAATTGGGGTTTGAAATCAGAGGACCTAGGATTCAGTTGTGGTTCCTGAATTTAGTAGATATGAAATATTGAGCAATTACTTAACCTCTCTGATTAATGAGATGGCTGTAAATGGATTTATAAACTTTGTTACTACGTAAATACCACCCTTATTTTCATTGAATCCTTTGACTTAACAGAAAAGGAAACTACTAATAATGGTTGTTATTACCCATACTTGTTTCTTAATATATTTTCCCTGTTTTCTGATCATTTTCAGAATTATCAAGTTTCAAGGAAAGAATGAGGCTGAGAGATTTCAAATACATGTATTTTAATTTAATAATATGAAATAATGATCTTTGATTTTCTATTTAAATAGCCTCTAGGAATGTGGCATTCACCTCTTATCTCCTCTTTTGTGATTATTTTTTTGCTAGCCATCTTTAAATTAAGTAATTTAATACCATTTTTAAACTAATTCTCTTCCTTTATTTTAAAACTTTATCTTGCAAACAAATAAAAATGCTTCTGTAAAGGGGATAGGTTTGTTATTTTGTCTTCATCAGAGATCATTGATTTAGCATTCATTTTTTTTTAGAGCAATTCTGAACAAATAGTGGTAATAAATAGATGTGTATTCTTTTCCAAGTAGTCACAGCTTGGAACTGCCTACTGGTAGGTATAGTTCTGAGTTATTCATGATGGTTAATGACTAAAATTCTTCTCCTGCTGCCTTTGATAAACCTCAGACAGCAAAGTTGAATTTGACGTAGAAATGTTTAAGTTAATACATCTTGGAAGAAAGGAATTCTTTGAATTACATATAATTTTTGTTTTTGTAATATTAGGATTGATCCTATATAGGTAGTTATTAAAGTACTTATTAAGAAAATTTGATTAGAAAGTTTAACTCCTCAAGTAGCTTCTAATGGTGAGATTTTTATTTACTATTGTTGAGCAATACCTGTTGAAAACCATATGAAAATCATTGATATGACCTACTATCCATTGCCAAATTAAAAATAATGTGGTAGAAGCGAATTGATAAAATATTTTATCAAAGATTGGAAGATAAGTGTGTAAGGAAAAGATGTTTGCATGAACTGTCAAGTTGTCAGATGATTTACAGAATTCAAGTTTTGGCCCCATAATCTAGTCTACCTGTAGGCTTTAATAGAGATTCTTTCAGTGTGATAATTATCTGACTTCGTATCTAATTCCTCATAGAAGAAGAAATTGTTTTCATTTTGGTCAATACATTTCAGGTGTCTTACTTAGATCCAACGCCCGATTACCTCTGTTGTGTAAATCTTTCCTCTCAACCCCCAAAATACAAACAAACTAGTATTAAAGAGAAGTCAGCCTTTAAAATTGGGATTCACTTTCTAGTTTTCTTTTTTCTTTGTTGCACAACTGTGTCTAAATCAGCTGAAGTTACTGTAGCGTAAACATTGAAAGAAATCAAGTGAAAACATAACTGACTTTAGCATCCTTTTTCTGTTTTTTTTCCCAGATCTTGGTTAAAAGTAAATAGTATTCAGCCCTGTAAATTTATATATATAAATTAATAGAGCACACATGCATATTTTCATTAATTTCTGTCTCCTTTAATTTTGGTGAATAAATTGTGTTTTTTAATGTTTTGCATGCAGTAAGTAAATTAGAAAGCTTTAAAGGCTTTAGTCCATCCTTCCTTTAATTTGTTAAAGCTAAACCTTATGATTGCATTTGTTTTAGCTGGAGTCGCAGCAGAAGCCATGCAGACCATCACTACTGCTCCCGAAGCCTCAGGGACAGAAGCTAAAGTCCAGGAGGAAGAGCATGACCTTGTCGATGATGACATCACAACTGGTAAGCAGGAGCGTCTTTAACAGAATGTTTTTGTTGTTTCTAACTTTTTATTTAGAAATACTTTCAAACTTACAGGATGATTGCAAAAATAATACAAACCCCGTATAGAGATCTCCAAAATACCCCTACCTTCCCATCCCCTATCCCCCCAGGTACCCAGATCTACTAATTTTAGCATTTTACCACATTTGCCATATCATTCAGTCTATCCATTCATCTGTCATCTGTCTATCTATCAAACCATTTTCTGAACACTTGAGTGCAGATTATATCATCATGTTTCTTGAACACTTGATTACTGCCATGCTCATTTCCTATGTACGAAGATATTCACTTATGTAACCACCTTAAAGGCAGTTATCTAGTTCAAGAAACTTAACATTGATACAAAGATTACAGTCTATATTCCAGTTCTTTCATACTTACCAGTAATACCCTTTTGAACCTTTTCTCCTCCCTTGTCAGATCCAATGCAGGATCTTGTGTTTCATTTAATTGTCATTATCTCCATGTGCTTTTTCTTTTCTTTCTTCTCTCTTTTTTTTTTTTTGTTCAATGGTGGGAACATATAAACAACATAAACTTTCTCATCTCAACCACTCCCAAGCATACCATTCAATGTGATTAATCACATTCACAATATTGCAGTATCCTCACCATCTTCCATTTAAAAATTTTCTCCTCCCCAAGCAGAAACTTGATACCCATTATATGTTAATTTCCCATTCCCCCTGCACCCTGCCCCTGGCAACCTGTCCTCTAATTTCTACTTCTATGAACTTTGCTGTTCTCCAGTACTTTCTTTGTAGTTACCAAGGAGTTTAAATTTAACATCTTAAATTTATATCAATCTCATTTGCTTTGATATCAACACTTCAGAATAGAATATATAAATTATGTTCCTATACCCCTGTGCATGTAACAATTTACATGTTTATAAATTATTAGTCCCAAATCCCTGGTTTATCATTGCATTCTATGCATTTGCCTTTGAGATCTTGTAGGAAGTAAAAAGCAGAGTATAAACCAAAATACACTAGTACTCATATTTATATTTACCCACGTCTTTACCCTTACTAGAGATCTTTATTTCTTCATACAACCTTGATCTATTGTAAATTGTCCTTTCCTTTTGACCTGAAGAATTCTCTTTAGCACGTTGTTCCAATCCAGATTAGCCCCCAAGACCAAAGAACACGCCTGGCATGGAGTTACCCATGAGTTTAAGTAAGAACTTACAGGAGACAATTCTCCATGGTAGGTCGGGAAAGTGAAATCAGCATTTCCGCACAAAGAGAGCGCAAGGAGGCCAAGGAGTGGACTTATAAAGGTTTATGACAACGGGGTTTCAGCAGGGTCTCATGAGATTTGCTTGCAACAGGATCTCACAAGATTTGTTTACAACAGTGTCTCGCAAGATTTGGTTATTAACTGTGATTAGAGGAGTTAATGTCTTTCCTGGTCATATAGACGGCTGCATACAGCTCATGATAGAGGAGCAGGCAGGGCCCTGGGTCCCCACATACGTCATGTAGGGTGTCTAGTGTTGATGAACTCCCTCAGGTTTTGTTTATCTGGGAATGTCTTAATCTCTCCCTCATTTTATTGCTTTAAATTTTTTTGTGCTTGTATTGTTAGAGAGTTGTAGGTTTACAGAAAAATCAGGCAGAAAATGTAGAGTTTCTATTACACTGCGCACACATAGTTCTCCCTGTTAACTTTGCGATAATATAATAACTTTGTTATAATTGATGGAATAATATTATTTTAATTATACTATTAACTATAATCTCCCTCACTTTTAAAAGACAGTTTTGTTGTATATAGAATTCTTGGTTGGCAATTTTTTGCTTTCAGCACTTTAAATTTGTTGTCCCACTGCCTTCTTGCCTCTGTGGTTTCCGAAGAGAAATCAGCACTTACTCTTATTGAGGCTTCCTTGTATGTGACACATTGCTTCTCACTTACAGCTTCCAGAATTCTCTATCTTTGCTTTTGATAGTTTGATTATAATAGGCTATGGTTTGACTCAGTCTGGGTTTATCCGGTTTGGGGTTTGTTGAACATCTTGGATGTGTATGTTTATATCATTTTGTCATTAAATTTGGGAAGTTTCCAGCCGTCATTTCTTTGAATATTCTCTCTGCCCCTTTCTCTCTTTCTTTTCCTTCTGGAACCCCCATGATATGTTTGCATGATTTATGGTGTCCCACATGTTCCTCAGGCATTATTCACTTTTTTTCATTCTTTCATCTTTCTGCTTCCCAGACTGAATGATTTCAGTTGTATTATCTTCAAGGTCACTGATTATTTCTTCTGCCAGCTTCAAACTGCTATTGAACCCCTCTAGGGAATTTTAAATTTCTGTTACTTAGGTCTTCAGTTCTGTTTGGTTCCATTTCATAATTTTCACCACTCTATTGGTATTCTCTTTGTATTGATCTATCATTTTCCTGATTTCCTATAGTTCTTTGCCCATGTTTTTCTTTAGCTCTTTGAGCATATTTAGGACCATTTTAAAAACTCTTTGTCTGCTATGTCCCTTATCTGGTCCTCCTTGTTGATGGTTTCTAATGCTTTAATCTTCTTTGCCTGGACCATTGCTTCCTGTCTCTTTGTACATTTTGTAATCGTTTGTTGAAACCTATGCATTTTGATATTTTAATGTTATCACTGGAATTTAGACTCTGATGTATCTGCTCTTTAAGCTCATATCCATTTAATGTTAATTGTGGAGCTTTCCTTAAATGCTGGGAGCTAACAAAAAAAAAAAAAAAAGGAAAAAAGGAAACACTTTTCCTCATCTTTGCAGATTTATCAGTGCAAGTCCTCTCTTTCAGGGTTCCTCTATGCAGTGACTTAGAGAATAACTCCAGGCCAGAGTACAGGGGCCTTCCTGATTTTTTATGCTCATGCATGTTGTATTGAGCATATGCATGTAACCCTAGGAAAAACATGCTTCCTAATGTCCCCTGTGTTTTAGGAAGTAGTTTCCTCATGGTCCCTGGCACTGCGCTGTATGCCGTACTGCCAGCCATCCCTTGACCCAGCCATCACAATTTGACTGGTCTCCTGCAGTGTTCTGTGGGAGAGCTCTGTGTACTGCCTTCTACATGCAGGGCAATTTCTGGTATGGCAAGCTCCTCGGGCCACCACCAGACAGACTTGACCATACCTACAAATTCCCAGTATGTGCATGAGCCTACTCCACTCCCTCCAGAACCAGAACCAGGGATCTACACTTGGAATGGACTGGCCCAGCTGAGCCAGTAAGGGGTTAGGGAGGACCAGCCAGGGTATGACAAGATTGAGCTGCTTTTAAGGCTCCTTTTTCTTGATTCTGCATTTGCCCTGTTCCTGTATCCTTTAAATGTTTTCTAGACTTTTGAGGAAAATTTTTCTACCAGTTCTTGCTGGTTGTTCGAAGCTTCTGTGGGAGGACTGAGCCTTGAAGCATCTCACTCTGCCATCTTGGTCAGGGCATCCATCTTGATGGAGCTTTGTTTAATTCCCAATTTACTTGGGAGCAAATATGTTGATGGAGAGGATCAAAATTCTTATTGATTTTTGTTTTTTTTTAGGTTTTTTTTTTTTTTTTTTTTTTTTTTTGGCTTACAACTACAGAAGCTTCTTTTCCTACAGTTCTGGAGGCTACAGGTCAGATTCAAGGTGTCAGCAGGGCCATGGTCCATCTGAAGCCTGGAGGGAAGAATCCTTGAATCCTTCCTTGCTTTTTCTAGCTTCTGAGGCTTAACGGCAATCCTTAGCATTCCTTGGTTTGTAGATGCATCTGCCTCATACTTCACGCAGACTTCTCCCTTGTGTCTGGTTGTGTCTGTCTCCAAATTTCCTCTTATAATGACACCAGTCATGTTGGATAAAGGCTACCCTAATCCAGTTTGGCCTCATGTTTACTATTGACATCTTCAAAGACCTATTTCCAAATAAGGTTACAAATAAGCCCTAAGGGATTAGGACTTGAACCTGTCTTTTTGGAGGACACAATCCAACCCATAACAGAAGGAAAGACAAAAAGGTAAGAATAGAAGCAAAGTACTGTGTAAAAGTGCATGCACCTGGAGCCCTGGGCCCACCTATCTAATGACCGCACCTTTCCATCGCTCGGGCCCTGGCCTGACTGATCATCATTTGTCAGTCTTCCTGGGATTCTCTTTCAGCAGCTCTGAACTTTTTCCCGTGTGACTTCTCTACCAAAGTGAGGGTCTCAAACAAGCAAAGAGAGCTTTGTTGTTGCCTGCTGCCTCCCTCCCGTCTTCCTTTCCTTCTCTCCTTCTCCTCCGTTTATCTTTTCTATTTTTAGTAAAGTTGTAGATTTACAGAAAAATCATGTAGAAAGTAGAGTTGCCATATACCATCCTCCTCACATCACATACACAGGTTTCCCTATTATTAACATGTTACGTTAGTGTGGTATCTTTGTTACAATTCATGAAACAATATTATTGTAATTATACTTTAGTCCATAGTTTACATTATGGTTCACTGTTTATGTTGTATGGTTCTATGGTTTTTCAAAATTGTGATTCTGGTAATATGTGTACAACTTAAATTTTCCCATTTTAATGACTTTCAAATATATAATTCAATGGTGTTCATTACATTCACAATTTTGTGCTACCATCACCGCCATCCATTACTAAAATTTTCCATTATCCCAAATAGAAGCTCTGTACCAATTAAGCATTAAGACCCCATTCCCTTCCCCCACCCAGATTCCCAGTAATCTGTTTTCATAGAGTTTCTAAATATGAATTTTTGCATTCTAATTATTTCACATAAATGAAATCATACAATATCCCTCCTTTTGCTTCTGGCATATTTCACTCAATATGAGGTCTTCATGATTCATCCAATTATAGCATGTATGAGAATTTCATTGCTTTTCATGGAATTGGCTGAATAATATTCCATTGTATGTAAATACCACATTTTGCCTAGCATTGTATTTAGTTTTACGAGATTTTTTTGTGTCCTTTTGGAACTGTTTATTTGTTCTGGGTTTGCTCATTGTCACTCTAACAATGCACCTGCTAGCTATGCACTTGATTTTCTGGAGACCTCTCCATTGTATGTAAATACCACATTTTGCCTAGCATTGTATTTAGTTTTACGAGATTTTTTTGTGTCCTTTTGGAACTGTTTATTTGTTCTGGGTTTGCTCATTGTCACTCTAACAATGCACCTGCTAGCTATGCACTTGATTTTCTGGAGACCTCTTAATTCAAAGGTAAGGATCGTTACTTAAGCCCTTGAAACATGTAGAGGAATATATACTTTATGTTATGAAATGTTTTGCAATTATAGAGCAAACTGAAGAATACTGAAGGTCTAATAGCAATATATGCCATATAAGCTATGTAAGGAATTTTACAGAATCTTACACCTGCACTATAGAAATGAATACTGCCTTCTAAAGTTATTTGCATTGTTTAGATATTGAGCATTTTTATCTGTTTTATCCATCATGTTAATAGACATTAAGTAAATTTTGGAAGACCCATACACTATATATAGTCAGCCTATCTTTTTACTGACTTAAACAGGTTTCGGCTACTGGATCTCCAAATACATTCAGCTGCAATTTCTTTGAATGCATAGAGGATTAAAAATACCTAATATAAATATTTTTATTGGTGTTAAGATTGGTAAACTTTTGTTTTTGGTATGTATGTCAGTCTAGGCTCTGCAGAGAAACAGAACCAACTGAAAATATGTATATATGTATTTATACTTAAAAATTTATTGCAAGGAATTGGCTCACATTATTGTGGGGTCTGGCAAGTCTGAATTCATAGGGAAGTCTGGAGACTAGAAATTCTGGCGAGGATGATGTTGAATTCTTGCATACGAATTCATTAGGCTGGAAACTCAGGAAGAAGTAGAGGGTGCAGTCAGTCTTGAGGCAGAATTCCTTCTTTCTCTAGTACCCGCAGTTCTTGCTAATAAGCCCTCTAGCTGGTTGAATGAGATCCACACTGTGGAGAGTAATCTCCTTTTAAAAGTCAACAGACTGTAGATGCTAGTCCCATCTATGAAATACCTCCATAGTGATAATTAGGAGTCGGTATTTGACCAAACAACTGGACGCCGCAGCCTAGCCAAGTTAACACATGTAATTAACAATCATGGTGTTGATGGTTAAAATCTGACTATATAAATTTATAATTATTATGAAGCAACAGATATTATCTTAATAGTATCAATAATTTAAAAAGAAACATGACCAGAAAATATCAGTATGATTAAAGGGAAGTTTCTTTGTTTTTGTTTTTGGTTTTTTTCTTGTTAAATTTCTGTGTTGTGGGTTCTTTAGGCTCTACATAAGTGTTTTGTGTGCTCTTTTGTATGTTATGTGTTATAATAATTATTTAAAAATTAAAAGTTCTGATTTCCATATGCCAACCCTAATTTATAAGAACTTCATTTAATAAATAAAAAGACTGGTTTGCTAATAAATGTGAAGACATGGTAGTCTCTCTATATAATATGGAACCTGTTGAGAATCATCTACTATTGACTTATGATCTAGTATTGGCATAGTTCAGCTGAGCATCAACAAACAGTGGTTGCCACTTGATGCCTTTAAGTTTTTTCCCCTAGGAAAGAGTTGAGGAACCCAATGATCGCCCTTGAAAATTTAACGATTCTATTAAAAAACCTAATTCCAACTATATAACATTCTGGAAAAGGCAAAACTATAAAGACAGTAAAAAGATCCGTGGTTGCCAGAGGTTCAGAGAGAGGTGGTGGGGAGGGACAAATAGTTGGAGGACAGGGATTTTTAGAAGAGTGAAACTATTTTTTTATGATACTGTAATGGTGGATATATGGCAATGTACATTTATTAAAACCCATAGAACTGAACAACATAGAGAGTGAGCTGTAATGTAAATTTTGGACTATATAGTAAATAATATATCAATATTGATTCATCACTTGTAACAAATGTACCATATTTATGCAGGATGTTGATAATAATAGGTGAGTAGGGGCTGAAATGGGATATGGGAACTCTACTTTCTGCTCATTTTTTTATGTAAGTTTAAAGCTGCTCTAAAAAATAGTCTGTTAATGAAAAAAACAAAACAAAACAAAACAAAAACCTATACACTTGTGCCACTGCTGCAAATAAATATTTGCCTAAGTTGGGAAGTATCTGGTTTGCAGGAAAAGTAAGATGGCAGTGGCTAGTATTTGTTACCTTTTAATTCTTTTTAGTGTGTCAGTTCATTGATGAAAAAAATCATCCAACTTAGAAGCTTCCAACCTTTCTGAAAGTTACTAGCACTTCAAAATTATGGAATTTGTTTCAGTAGCTACTAGGGAAAATCTGTTTCATTTGAAGATTTTTTAAAAACTAGTCTTATTTTATTCAGTTTTCATCGCTTTTCTTATGCTGTTACAGATAAGTTTCATTGTTATGTTTTAATTTCCTGCAATAGTTAAATGTCTTCTAGTCTACAAAAAGTAGTTATTTAATTCATAGGGAAAAAAAAGTTGCCTTTGCAATAATAGAAAGACTCAATAAGCATTCTGGAATAAAAGCTGAATTTTTAGCACTCAATTAAACATTATTAAATCAGTCTGATAATCTAATAAGAACAGACAAGATATTGAGGGTGATCTTAAGGATATGGGAATGCTCAGGTGTGACTATGGTTCATTAGTTTTCTTTTGGTATGGTAGGAGTATATTGGAAGGAATGAAGTTATTTCAGGATATTTGTTTTTCCCATTGCTTTGCTTTGTTTTGTTTGGAAATGTTTTTTTTTTTTTTTTTAATTTGATAAATAAAGTCAAGATTTAAATTTAAAAAAATCAGTCCATTGAAATTTTGAATTATGCTGTACCAAAGTCATGAGATAGTACTGTAGCACATACGTGTTTTTATTTTATTGTTAACAAAATCAAGAAGCTTAACATTGAAAATTTAGTTTGGAAAGTCAGTTAATGCTATATAAATTATTTTAATCTAGAAGAAGTTAGGTTAAACATATGTGGTGAATGGCTTTTATCAGTTGATTTATTCATTTTATACCATGGGTACAGGAGGGAAGGATGTTCAATAGCCAAAGAATATTTAAAACTCCAAACGGCTTCCTTAACGTGTTGTCAAAGCAACTAGCATGCTGCAGTCTGTAGATCGTTCGGGTTACCCTTAGATTGTGGGACTTGATTAAGCTGTGCTATAGATTTTTGTGAAGGTTTAGAAGAAAACTATATTTCTTTTTATTGACTAGAATCCTATATAGATTACATTATGAAAAATTTGCTGGATACATTGAGAGAAACCTGTTTCAAGTACAATAATCTTATTTTGGGGTACCCAGCATTGTAGAGCACAAGCATCACAAAAGGAAAATTTGGCCAGCTTAGCCATTTGCTTTGTAAAAATCCCATTAATTTTTTTCAGTTATTTAAAAGGAATTTCTCTAATAATACTTCTTTATAAAGTAAAAAGAAATAATATTATGACAGAGATATTTGCCTGTATTTTGGGTGAATTGTTATTTGGAAATGTAGTTAAGCTAATGTGCAAAATTGTTTTCATTTAATTTTTATAGTAATCCAGGACTTAATTCTTAAGAACAATTTGGCCAAGATAACAATTAAAGTATGAAGTATAACTGCTGTTTTGGTGCTTTTTTCCAAAGTCAGAATAATCATTTTTGAGATTTTTCTTTTGGTTGAGGGTGAGTGAAATATGAAGGTTGTCTTAAGACTCCTGAATCTGCGCCTGGCCATCTTTGCTATTGTTTGCCTTACAAAGATAAAGAAGCATGGCTAAAGCTGTATAAATGTTGGCCATGATCAATTGGAACTAATTAAATTTATTTGAAATAAACAGTCTTAACTGGAAGAGAACAGCTGGGAAAACTGAGAAGAAAAAATTGAGTCTTGATTGAGACAGTTTAAACCTCTACCTTGTCATTTTAAAAATTTGCTGCAGCTTCTTTCTCTATCTCCCCTTTTAAAGCTAATATCTATTGATCGGCTCGCAAAGTAATGCAGTATGCCGTGGTCAGCACCCACTCACATTTGCTTAGCATTTTCTTAAGGTTCCTCAAATTCTTTTTTTTAATCATGTTTTAAATTATATGTCATAGCCATATTAGCCATTTTGAGGGGTTAATATTATTTTATTTAGAAAAATGTTATGACCTATCCTACATGTTAATTTTTTTGTATATTTTACAATATGCATAGGAAATGTATTTTCTTTTTCAGTGGAAGTGCTTCAAATTTTATAATACTCTGTATATTTAAAATCTGTTTTAACAACAGTAAGGTTTTCTTTAAATTTAAAAGGATGATATTACAGTTGTTTCTAGCTTACTTACAATATAAGAGCCACAAGACTACTACTCTATACGTGTGTTTACCTTTGTATTTATACTTTTATTTTTAATATTACAGTTTCAATGTTTACATGCATATTACATGTAAGCAATATTTGTAGATAGTTCTTTTTTCATTAATATATAAGTAGGTCGTAGTTATCAATGGAGTAAATCTCATTAAAACCTTGACATACATAGAAAAACTTTTAGATAATGAATCATAATCTAATATCTTTTTTTTTTTTAAGGTAGACCTTTTGGGTGACTTAGTTAATTATCCTTTATGTGGTTTTTATTGTGGTAAAGTACAGCATTCTGGGTGAGGATGAAGCTATCCATCCCCCTAAATGTTTAAAACAACCTCTTTCTAATTGTAGGTTAAAAAGAATTTTGGAAGGGTTTCCTTCACAAACCTGCATGTATCCCTTTAAAAAGTATATTGCATTCTTCTGGGGTCATACTGCAGTGTCCTACCTCTTGTTCAATACAGCAGGGACACACACTGACAGTGAGTAAGGGTCAAGAGTTACTGACATTGTCAAAAAGAAACAACCAGATACTAGATCAGCAGCACAGTTGACAGATACAACTACTTAGAACAAAAGCATGATACATGGGTCAGAATGAGTGTGATGATTGTATTTGTTTTACTCCTTGAGGTACTTTTTTGTAAAATTGTAATTACATACATTTAATTATTAATTCAGGGGCAAATATATCTCTTACTATAATGGAATAATAGAAGCTCAGAATAAATGCATTTTGCTGTTGCTGTATACTTAGTGCTAACATAAATTTTGTGTGCACGTTTTCTTTTTCTCTCTCAGCTACACTCTACAGGCATATGTTTTAAATCTAATTCTCTGCAGTTGTGTGTACTTTGTTGATTTAAAGTTTTAAATTTCTGGGAGGACACCTCATTTTATAGTAAATTAATGTATAGTTTTCTATAAATGTGTCTGTTTTTTCTTGGATTGTAGAATCCAAGTTTTGTTGTAGCGGGAACCTTAGAGACTATCTATACTCTCTCGTTTTACAATCAAATATGTGAATATTGTTCTTTCTTAGACAACTTGTATAGTTGATACCCACAGTCACAAAACATATTATTTGATCTCTCAGGTGGAGGAATCTATGAAGCATAATTTAACATGAAAAGATCTAACAATGGTTAAATGTAGTACGGTATGTATTATTAACAGTATGTAGTAATCCTTTTAAGAATCATTCATTCATTCAATAAACACTTATTGAGCACTTTTGTTTCAGAACTGTTTTAAGCATTTAGAGAAAGATACTTCTCCTCAAAGAGCTAACATTCTAGTGGGAGAGACAGACTATAACAATAAAGTTAAAAAAGAAAAAAAAACAGAGAATAATACGGGAAATTGAAAATAATAGCAATTGAGAGCTTATTATGTACCAAGTACTTTGAACTTCAGTCTTAACAAAATTTCTTTTAAATGGATACTAGTATTTTTCTAGGTATAAAGATGGAGAAACAAGCCTGTAGAGGTAATTTTTATAGGGTCACAGACTTAACAAGGCCTGGCTGACTTTTATGCACCACCCTGCACTGCCTCATGTTCCCCAACTCATTGAACTTTGGAAGATTTAAATTTTCTTTTGTAATGTGAGATAATGTCACAGTCCACCTTTGTTGCTTGTAAGATCAGGCAATTACTTTGGCTGACTACTTTTTCTTATTATTTAAAATGCAAAGTTATTTAAATTTAGATCAAGACACTGTCTCCTTTGAAAAAAATCACCACACACATGTTCTGTAATTTTTTTAGCCATTTAGTACTACTGCAATATAAGACAATAAGACAATATTGCAGTACTACTGCAATATATTTTTTTTCATTACTAAACAGTTATTGCACACTGTCTAGCTTTTTGAAGTCATCAGTGTAAAACTGACACCTTATATCTATTTGTACACGAAAGTCAACTTATCTAGTATATTAAGATAGAGCTAAAGACTTCTAATTTGAAACTAAATATTGATTTGTGCGTTTTACTACTTACTTACTGAGAACACTATTCATAAGATGTTTATACATTGTGATTGAAACATAGGGCATTCACAAATAAGCTCTAAAGAACAAAATCTGTATTTTGCATGTATTCAGAAATCAAATGCTTTCTTAGCAGTCAGAGGCTGTGTGATTAGCAATCTGGAATAAGAGTTCTACCCACACCCTTTCCCTTTCTTGTTTTTTCACTTATGATTAACAGTCCTATGGTTAACCTACCACTTACATGTGGTAACTTATCAAATCTGTATCTCCAACCTAGGCTTCGCTTCTGAGTATCAGATTCTGCCTGAAGGTCCCATAGATACCTGAATACCAAGTCCAAAATGGTCTCCTATTTCTTTCTAAAACTCATCTTCTTTTATATTTATAGCTCTGAGGCATCCTAATGGTACCATTAACCGCTCAGTATACCCAAATTAGAAACCATGGAATAATCCCAGCTTTCCCACTTTGCAGCAGTTTCCACATTTCCACAGTTGGTTCAAATTCTTGTAAAATGTACCTCTTAAATATCTCCTGATAATTTTCCTCTTCTCTATTTCCACAGATACTATCCAGGTCCAGACTTTTAGTTCCTCTTCATTGGGTTATTACTATATTCTCCTGCAACCACCTCCTTATCTCCATTCTTTTACCCTCCTCCAGTTCATGTCTTCCATTACCCTGAGACTTTTAGAAGCCAGTTTATCCCCTTGCTTCCTTTAATTGTAGCACAAAATCCAAACACCTTAGTGAGATATTGAGGGCTTTCAAGGACTGACCTGTGTTTCTAGCTTTATCACCTGGTGCAGCAGCATTGAACTTTGTTTCTCCAGAGTACTCTTCTATTTCATAGCGCATACTTTGCATGTGCCCCTCCATATGGCTGGTATGCTCTCAACTTTCTCACGTATGTGGTGAAATTGTGAGGGTTCCCTTCAAACCCAGCTTCACTGTCACCATCTTCAAGAAATCCTTCTGGATCCCCCTTGTCTCTCAACTCTCCCAGTTCATTGCTGTACTGTTGAGCTCTGTAATATTGTTGCTTGCCCTCTGTGTATTTACCTCTTTGTATTTCTAGCACTAGAATAGTAAGCTGATGCGAAGTTTCCTCTCAATAAATGTTTATAGAATGAATGACTGAATTAATGATTCTATAAAATTGCCCTTATTTCAAATAGCTCTTCTTATATACTATATCTCCTTTAAAAAAAAAAAAAAGCCCTTTCTTCTTAGTGGCTATCTAATGTCTCAAAAAGTATTTGTAATGGCTTAGTTAGGGAATATAGACTTATTTCATAGTAAACTGTCTCTTGATATTGAAAAACTGAGATGTGGAACAAATCCAAGAGCATAATTAGCTCTACTGAATTAAGTCACTTGATTCTCATTGAAAAGTTTGCCTTTTTCTGTTGGAAAACGAATGTCTTTAAAATTAGGAAAAAGTATATGATACTCAGGCTCTATATGAGAAAAGATATGAAAAATACCTGGAACAAATGTGTTTTGTAACTTAAATCTTAATGAGAAGGTGGAAGGTGGGGTGTGCTACTGTGGGATGCATAAGGAGAAAAATTGCCTTTGTGGAGCTCTCAACATGTCCCCTTTCCATGGCCTACATTAACCCTTGCATGTTTGGTAGACAGTGGAGATGTTCTTATGTGTGATGGTCCTGGTTTCTTGGAACTCTACCGATTGTTATTTGACAACTCTTTCTTTACTCTATGTGTTTCTTTCCTCTGTGTGTTTCTCTTCCATTGCCCTGTTGGTTGTGCTCTTCATTTCTGGGCTTGGCTTTACCAATGAAAGCCAAAGCCTCTGTTGGTTTTTCCTAGGACTGGAAATAGCAATGTAGTCATGTCCCTGAGACCCCTCTGGGGCTTGGTGGCCCACTGCAGGAGAAGCAGGTTGGCTCGAATGGGGAGGAGGGAGGTGGAGGAGTGAGGAGGTGCTCCCAGGAAAAAGGGAAATGCAGAGTTTTTCCAGGAGGCCGAACATTAATCACGCACCACTAAAGAATGAGAGTGTGGATTCATGTTACATGCTAGTGTATGCAGTGTTTTTGTGGCATTCCTGTAGGTGGATCCAATCAATTATTTAGCACTAAGAAAACTTGCTTTTTATTTTTCATTGAAAATTGTTAAATTACATACCCAAATTTAAGGCAGTCAAGCTTGTGTTTACAAACTTGGTCTGGGCGACTTCTTTAAGAAAAAGTTCACATGACGGAGGCAAAAGCAAGGACAAAAAAGATGGCTAATAAATACCATTTGAATGTTCAGGTCCTCCTCTAAATTTTTTTCAGATTTTTATAAGTGGAAAGTGTACCTCATATCGATATATTTTAACCAAGAAAGTTTTTGTGTATTTAATTGAATTAAATGTTATAAAGTATCAGATGCTCAACATAAATTACTTGTATCAGTTGTTGCATTAGCACTAAATCTTTCATAATGGAATTTTCCAGTAATAGCACTTTTATTTTTTTAATGTATTCATAGGCTATTTGTATATGGTACTTCTGCGAGGGGCTTGTCAAATAAATAGTAGTTTACATCCCCCTGTCAAACTCATGTGAAAGAACACAGTTAAAAATCAGGGACTTAAAATAACAACAACTCACTAGCATTTATTGAGTGCTTAATATGTATTAAGCCATTCTCTAGGCTCTTTTTTAATGCAATTTTATTAAGAGGTACTCACACACCATACAGTCTATCCAAAGTGTACAATCAGGGCTCACAGTTTCATCACATAGTTGTGTATTCATCACCACAATCAATTTTAGAACATTTTCATTAATCAAAAAAAAATTTTTTTAAAAAAGAAACCCCAAAACGTCCCATACCCCTGATCTCTCCCCTATTATTGACTCCTAGCATGGGTATGGTTCATTTGTTACTGTTGATAATAAAATATTAAGATATTACTGTTAACTCTAGTCCATAGTTTGCAGTACATGTATTCCATCCCCCACCTCCCATATACCACTCTATTATTATCTCTTTCTAACAGTGTCATACATTTGATTTTTTTCATGGAAGAACTTTTATTTTTATATTTTGGACAGTTAATCACAGTCATTGTCTACCATGAGATTCATTGGGTTATACAGTCCCATGTTTTCCCCTCTAGCTTTCCTTCTAGTGACATACATGACTCGAAGCTTTCCCCTTTCAGCCACATTCCCCACAATTCAGCACTGTTAATTACACTAACAATAATGTGCTACTGTCACCTCCACCCATTTCCAAACGTATAAGTTCAACCTAGTTAAAAATTCTGAACGTATTAAGCAACTGCTCCCCATTCTCTAGCCTCATTCTATCTTCTGGTAACCTATATTCTAAATTTTATGTCTGTGAGTTTACATATTAGAATTAGTTCATATTTGTGAGATCATACAATAGTTGTCCTTTTGTGTCTGATTTACTTTACTCAACATAATGTTCTCATTGTTCATCCATGTTATTGCATGTTTCAGGACTTCATTCCTTTGCGGGACACTGTTATCGAGTTCCGACTTGGCGGGCCTGGGCCAGGGGAACTGATCAGCCCCTAGGAAAGGTAGTGGGGCACGGGTGGTAGCGCCCTCCACGGCCCCCCGGGCCTGAGAAAGTGGAGCCGAATGCAGGCCCCATTTCCTCACCCCAAAGTACAACCGTTGGGGAGGGCTTGCCAGAGAAACCACCCACCCCCCCCCACCCTCCCCCCCCCCGTGCCTTACCCGCACCCTCCACCCTCTTCGTTACCGGAGCAACTCCCGCCCCTTTTCAAACAACCTCCGCGCCCTCTCAGAACCAATCCAAGCCTTCAACCCCTACAGCTACCCCGCCCTCTAAACCGCCCGATATAAGCTTGTACTCTCCCCTAATAAAGCTCTCTTGGCTTCCTCACCCTAAAAGAAACGTGTCCCGCCTGTTTCTTCTCGTCGCCCTCCACACCTTGCACGCCACCGCCGGGGACCGGGCCCAGTCCCCCGCCTCGCCCTCGCCTCCGGGAAAGAGCCCCCGCCGCCGGTATCCTCCGAGCAATCCCGAGAGCATAGGATTTAGCAACCGGCCGCTACCCCCCCCCAGAAGAGTCAACAACGACCGCATTCCTTCTTACTGCCAAAAAATATTCCATTATAGTTGTATATCATATTTTGTTTATCCATTCATCGGTTAATGGACACTTGGGTTGTTTCTGTAGCTTTCTGAGGAACTGCCAAACCGTTTTCCACAGCGGCTGTACCATTTCATATTCCCACCAGGAGTGAATAAGTGTCCAGTCCCTCCACATCCTCTCCAACAGTTTCCTGTTTGTTTAATAATGACTGTTCTAGTAGGTATAAAATGATATCTCATTGTGGTTTTGATTTGCATTTCCCTAATAGCTAGTGAAGATGACTATCTTTTCTGTGCTTTTTTGGCTGTCTTTCCTCTTTGGAAAAATGTCTGTTCATGTCTTTTGCCCATTTTTTAATTTGGTTGTTTGTCTTTTTATTGTTGAGTTGTAGGATTTCTTTTTATATTCTGGATATCAAACAGTTATCAGATATGTGGTGTCCAAATATTTTCTCCCATTGAGTCCACTGCCTTTTCACCTTTTTGACAAAGACGTGACTCTTTCTAATCTTTGCAGAAATTCATTGTGAAAACTCCTTATTTTAACTCCAGTTTTACAAGAGAGGAAAATGAAGCACAGAATGGTTAACTCATTTCTCACTGAAAGCCCACAAATAAGAAATGGCAGAGAGAGTATTTGAATCCAGGCAGTATGCCGCTAGGTTCATGTTCTATTACTTTTAAATAATTTGTTCAAGTCCGGGGCATATAAAAAATATTACCTCATAAGAGAAAGAGGAAATAAGTGTATTCATTATGGCATATCCTCTCTCTTTGTGTAATATAGAAACATCTATTTTAATTTTTAGCGTAGTTTATTTTTTACATAGTATAGGGAATTATTTGAAATATAAAGAAAAGACTCGCTGTTTTCTTAAAAGATAAATGTAAATATAGGTATTTAGAATATGAGGAAAATAAAATCACACCCATAAATGCACCAACATATATACACAGTATTAGCTCACAAAGATTTAAGGTGGGATTTTTAGATTTACTGTTATGTATTCCTTTTGATAAATTTAGACTAAACAGAGAAAACAGAAATACTTAGATAACAACATATGAGCAGTGCTGGGAAAAAAGCCTTCCATGTGAGCAAATAACCTTCAGGATGAACTTAAAGTTTGGCTTTTTGTGAGTTGTGTAATAATACCTCACAGATAAGAATGAAGTGCATTAGATTGTGGCACACTATTATATATCTGTATATTACATGAATTGCCCTTATAATTGATATCAAACCCATATGACCAAAAGTTATAATTCACAAAAGTAATGACAACAACTTCTCATAATTCACAGCCTTTATGTCCTACCTGTGAATGATTACTTTTACTGTGCAAACCATGTTAAAGGGGAATAACAGGTTTTAAAACTGATGTGGGGGTTTTGAAGAGTTCTTCCTAATACTTTACAGTCACTTTTAAAACACAAATAGATAATAAAGTTGAGTAGCATCCTTGATTTTCCCCATGATTTTTTGGATTAATATTAATTGTCTGCAAAAAAGGCTTTTACTCTTCATTTTAATTTATAATCATAAATCAAAGTTAGCATTTAATATTAGAGGTGAAGATACGGACTTGAATGTATTTTCTTCTCATGTGATGTACTAGATAAAGGACCCCTCCTTCTTCATAAGTAGAATTAAGATCAAGTAAGAATAATTGATACATTTTTTTTTTAATAATTGTACAATCTAAATAAAGACAGGTGGATTAAATGAGGTAAACCTAATTTGAAAGGATTCAGGGGAATTGCACTAGCTACTTTCTCTTTGCTTTTCCATTTTGAATATTTATTTTTCAATGTGGTTAGCACCACTTCAAAGAAATGTAAGGAGTATTCCATTTAATTCAACAGAAAACATTAATAAGCACCTTGTATTTTTCTATAAGCACATTCCATGGAGGATTTAATAAAGCAAGCCTCAGGTTGAAAAGCCAGTGGTCTAATTTTAGATACAGGCTGTATATTCACACACTTGCACAGCAGACATACACATGCACATGATATACTTTAGAGATAGAGAATTTAGAGCAGTGGGGATTAGTTAAGGGCAGGAATTATATAAGAGGCAAGCCTGCATTTGTGGTGGGGGTAGAGAGACATTGGAAGGCTTTTGAGCTAAAGCTTTTAGTTTATTGACATAGAACCAGAGAATCTGGGCAGGGGGTGAGAAGGAGAATGGCCCCACTGGAGCTGACATACTGGCAGTATCACCCAGAAACCAGGGTCTGTACTGTCTGGTCAGGCATGTTAGTTTGAAAAGTAGCTGGTTTTACATCCTTTACTATATATTTAAGCAGTGTTTATTATTAAACAGTCATAGAGGAGACTTTAATGTTGATGGAAGGTAATGGCTATATCCCCTTTCCATGGTTTTTTTTTTTTTTTTTTTTTCCTTCATTCTCCGCAGCTATTACTGAGCACCTACAAGGTATTGAGCACTGATGGGGTACTTAGTCTAGAGTAGAGTTCATGCTCTAAAGAGTAAGACTGACACCTGGTTCTATTTGATGTTTGTTGGGAAATTTTTACCTGAAAAACTGTTATTCTTGGAGGTTTAGTGAACTCATGTTACTGTGACATAAAATCTATATTTCATATGTATGTCTGAGTGAATCTATAGATTTCATAAAAATGGAAAAACAAAATGAAACATTCAAATCAGTTGGGTGGAAAGCTGGTCTGCATTGGTTAATATGTAATTAGAGTATTTAAAAGTAAATACACAGGCTCTAGCATCTTACTGTTTGCCTCGAAATCTCAGCTTCCCTACTTATTTGCTGTATGGTCTTGAGTGAGTTACTTGATCATGCCAAGCCTCAATTTTCCTATCTGAAAATGAGGGTAAGATTATTATGAGGACCAAATGAGATGATGCATGTAAACTTCTTAGGAGAGGCACTGGCACATAGTAGGTGCTCAGTAAGTGTCATGTGCCTCTCTTTTCCTTGTTCCACCCCATTACTACCACCATCTTTAAGTAAATTGCTTTAATAAATAGAATGAATGGTTTGTAAGTAACTCATAAATCATTTATAAATCATTTCTTCTTGAGCACCTGATGGTGTTGATTCTAGGTAGTTTGACTATCTTCCCAGGTATTGTTTGTATTATAATTCTGCTAGACAAATTATTGCTTCATTGATAGAGAAATAAACTGCATCCAAACTTCCGTCCAAATATTTGGAAATTTCTAAAAACCAGAGCATGAAATATTGGTGGATTATTATATTAAACACTTTTATATTGGCTCTTTTCATCACATTTATTGTCTGAGTTGGGTCCAACCTAGAAGAGTGAATCATTTGATGAAATAGAAGTAATAAAAGCCTTAAAAGAAAATGACATCTATTTTATACTTATAGTACCTAAGGAAGAGTTCATTTGCACATTCAGATACTTAGGCTCAGCCAGAGGTGATTAGTGAGGAGTGAGAGAGAATGTTACAGAAACACTTTCTGAGGAGCCTGATAAGGCCATTTAGTTGAGAGTCATTGCTAGACTTAAGAAAGCATATTAAAAATACCATAGACAAGATGGATTTGGTCCATGGAGACAGTCACTTTAAAAGGCAATAAAACTTTAAAGGATAATAGAAAATTGTCACCATACAATAATTAATAATATTGCCTAGAAGGATAAAAGGGGAAACATTTAAAGCAGCAGTTGTACTTGGCAAAGGATGCTTTCTTATTAGCTCAATTTCTGAAAGAGTGTGTTCAAAAGTAGAACAAGAGACCATATAAAGGTGGTATGGATAATGTCCCCAAGTCCAAGACAGGATGAGCTGGAGACAAGCAGAAGTGTGTTTCTTCTCTCCCTCCTTGCTATCCTTTCTTCTAGCTATGTTCCAAAAAAGAGGAAGACCAAAGAAGAGACAGATCCACTATCAGTGTGCGATAGTATAAGATGGAAAGTGAGGGACAGACATTTAAAAAGCTTAGCTGATGTAAGTAGAAGAGTGAAGGGAATCTAGATATTTTAAGTTAGTTTTCCCTAAGATCTAATGAGCTGCATCTATGGCAATGAAAACTTGCTGCAGTGATAACAGAATTACTCTTGGTTAATTTGGGGGAAAAAAAAAACCACGGAGAATGAAAATAAAACCCTGCGGGTGGACAAAAGTGTTCATTTTTAAAAATGGGGAAGGTTGGTTGGTGTAATGTGCAGATAAACCAGAGTTCTGCCTTGCATTATTAAATATGCTCTGGGAGCACTTTAAAGAAAAAGTGAGAATCCACATAGGCTCCCTGAGCTCTACCAGACACTTGAATTTTATCATGATGTCTCACTTGAGTTGATTTTGTTACCATCCATTACCTAAAATAATCTTGATATTTTGGTGTAAGATACATACGATTCATCATAAAATGACATTTGTGCCCTTCCGTGTTCTCATTGCATACAATACACAGTGGAATGGATCATTCTTCTGTTCATGGAAAGCTATTCCTCATGGTAAATTTGGGATTCGTAAGAATTTGGTGCAAAGTTACTTGTTACTATCATTACTTGCGAAAGCATCATTGCTAATGCCTTACCCTTTATTCTGTTATGGTGAATTGAACCAAGACTTCTGAAAAATAGGAAAAGGCCTATAAAGAAAATCACAGTGATAATCCCAGGATTTGGCAATAGTAGTAATCGTTATTTCAGTGCTACTTCCAAGTAATCTCTGAATACCGCACCATGCGCCTTCCTTACTTGTGATATTAGAAGGCTTTCTGGCTCTCCCGTATGTAGTCAGGTGAAGTTTTTGCATGTTCCAGTAAACTAATAGTCCTTCAGAGGACCTGGCTTGATATCACAGCACACTTCTTAGTGTCAAATGTGCAGAAAGTGGTATTCACTCTGTGCAGCTGTGTGGCCCTGCTGACAGATGTCTGCCCCAGTTCTTGACCAGGGTGATTGTCAAGCGAGTGAGCAGAAACAAATAAGCATCTGCCTATGGGTGCCTGAAAGTTATGTGTATCTCAAAAAGAAAAAACATTAAAAATTTCTTTCTGACTTCACATGCTATGATTTTCAATGCAAATATTTATTGTTGGAGTAATTATAAGAATTTATAAGAATGAATAAATGCTTTATTTAAAACTTAGGTCTTATATTACTATGTTTTTAAAGTTACCATAGTAAAACAGGTAGGCATAAGATTATTCATGGACTACATTATTTTCAAATACCACTTTGAAATAGTTTGTGATAAAAATAACAATCCTGTCCCATCTGGTATTAATCTTTTGATCTATCTTTGTTTTTATATATTTGCAGTTGATTGTATATGATTTATTTAGGAAGTAAAGGACCTTACGTATTTATTAATACACAATTTACTTTTCTGAGAATAATGTTCTTTAAATTTGATATGCTTTCTTTAAAGCTTTCTGATTTTAATTTTAAATGAAAAGAAAATGTGAAGACTTATTAAAAGCTTTTTGTGGGCATATAAAAAGTAATCATTTAGCCTACTTACGTTATCAAGCGGCCAAAGCCAAACTTAACAGATTTTTCCTTGTTTTCTTCCAAGTGGAGTTGATTCTTTTTGAAGTAAAAGCAACAGGTGCAGTGACACAGTATTTTCCTCTCATCTCTGGCCAGGACTTACCTAAATTTTGATGAAGAGTGAAAATATACAACAGATGAAACCATCTGCTACTCCCAGCCAACTAGCCCCTGACCCACTGTTGGGGACAAAGAGGGTGCCCCACAAGTCAGCCCCCGGACAGGGCTCCTGCTGGGCCTCATTTCAGAGGTTTAGGGCAATCCTGTCAGCACATACTTTGGGATGTGATTCCCTCACCAGCCAGTCATACAGAGATCAAAGAATCTTTAATTTGCGTTTAATTACTTCTTGAAAAAATGTCCACCATATCCAGCAATAGCTATTGTATAAAAAACAAATGTGTTAAGTACATACTTTTTTGAAATCTGAAACAGACTTAATCTCTGCAGATGCTAAATATGAAAATATACATTATTTTTTACTTCTCTCTCCTCTGTAAAATTATAAATAAAAAAGAAAATTTATGTTGTATATATGTAATCACAACAAAAATAAAAAAGAGAAGATAAAGTGAACTGAAAGGATTATTTTATTTCAGATGATTGATGTTTTCCAATAATTTTCATTTCTTTGAAATAAACCTTTCAAATAAAACTTCTAAGAAGATGGTTTAGCCCATTCATCAATGAGGATTTTTATATCAACTCATAACTTCATGTTAAAAGAATTTGATATTATTTTCAGTGATAGTGTTTTATTGTAATTTTAATAGGAGTATAATTTTTTACTTTAGTGAATTTTTACATCTTAACCAAAAAAATCACTGTCTGTACTCAGCGCTGACTGCTCAGTGCTGTTGACTGATAAACATCTGTCACCCAACAAACTTGCATAAACAGTTTGTCCTTTGTCAGGTTTATGGGTTGACATCTGTTTGAATGACAGATGTCAAAGCAGTTAAGATGCAATTTAATTTGGGAGTGTTAATGTAAAAGAGGCTCACATTTTAATCATTTGCATTTGAAAAACAAATGCAGCTATTGCCATTAATATAATTAGCCCCTTCCTTGACAAAGAAGGATGAACACACATAACTAGTAACTATTTGGGTCAAGCTTTTTATGGGTATGACCTGTAAAGTAATCTCAAAATTAATCATTGTGAGCACTTTGTAAGCCATTGTGACCAGTCAGAAAAGAAGTCTATTGATTAGCAATGGCTGACATTTTCAAAATGGCCGTGTAGAAAAATGTTATTGGATTTATTAATGTTTCTCATCAGCTGTAATCACCAACAAATTTAAGTAAAAATGTCACAAGCTGAGTCTGTTTAGGAATTTACTATTGTAAAATTTTACACAAGTTTTATAAATGCCAATTTTTATTAGTTTATTAAAAATGCCACTTTATCAAATCATTTCTGGTGGATTTAAGAAAAGAAAATAAATTTAAAGTGGAGAATTAAGTTTATGTTTTTGATTTATTTGTTCTTATTGAGGTAAAATTCACCTACTAGAAAATTAAATATTTTAAAGTGAACAATTTGAAATCTTTTTAAGAATAGAGAGAGACATTAAGAGGTGATGTACTTTTGTTCAATGACGATATGGCTATATGTCAACATAAAATGAAGAAAACTACTGTGTTTCTCTTTGTGATTTATCACCTAGCAAAGTGGCCCACACTTGCTCAACAATTGTTTATTTCATGATTTAACATTCATCTAGTACAAAGGTCCTAAACTTGGGACTTCATGATGTTCCTGAAACTCTAAAATAAGATGCAAAATTTCAGAAGTCTGTGTGATTCTGTGGAGAGAGGGTCCATAACTACAATTCTCACAAAAAAGTCTTTCTTCAACAACTTTCAGAATCACAAATATGGTCTCTCAGTACAGCTTTGAAGTTTAACGTACCTTAAAGTACGTAGGTGCTTTCCTCTTCTCCTTGCCCTCTGTTAGTATATATATAACTTAATTTGGAAAATGCTTTTAAAATATGATTTCCTTCTTTTTTTGTGGGGGGTGGGGGGTGGGAATTTGAGCAAGTTGACTTACTTTGCTAGACAATGATGTTGAAGGAGCTTAGACCAGGTAGTTTCTGATAATGCCAGTCATCTTCATAGGGGAAGCGTTTTTTGTAAGGCCGCATTGTCATGTCTTGACATGACTTCCCAGTGTGCAGACGTTGATTGGGTTTTGTTGAAGGGTTCCAGTATGGAGGAGGGCCCTAACCAAAGAAATGATTTTTAGTTAGTCTCTGCTTTTATCACAATTATTAGTCTGAAATCCTGCCATGTAACAGTATCAAAAAAACCTGTTCATTCCTGAACAGGGCAGAAAAGGGATTTTTGTCCTCTTTCTGATATTTTGAGTTGCTGAAAAAAAAATGGGTTCTGTCTGGCTACATTATGGTGTAACACGGGTAATATGTACCTTAGGACTTTACTTGTGTGGACAAAACAGCACCATTTTTAACCTCTTAAAATTATAAGCAGGCTGTTCCTTTTTAGATCTAGGGAAAGCAAACAAAACTCTTTACCTACATTTAAACTAAATACAACTTATCACTTTTAAAGATGTAAATATAATTTGATTTTGCCAATAAATTTTTCAGATGTGTTAACTCTAAATATAGAGAACTGTCTACTAATTTGATGAGATGATAAAATAATAATTGTTAACGTTTATTAAGTCTCTAGTTTTATACTTATATGCTTTATGTTATCTTTTTTAATCCTAACAAATTAATTATTATATAAATGTCCCTATTTTAGAGATGAGGAAACTGAAACTCAATGAGGTCGTGTTATTGAAGTTCACTCAGTTTGTATGCAAAAAAGCTAGAATTCAAACCTGGTTTGGTAACACCAGAGCTTGTGTTCTTTTCGTTATGTCACACTTCCTAATAAATGTAAAATACCTAGTATAGTGCCTGAAATGTGTAGTTATTAAAAAAGATGGGGAAACTGATAGAGGTTCTCATACAAAGGTGCAGTCATGTGCATGTAAGTAACTTGTGGAATGGCATAGGGATACTTTTAGGCTCTTTAGAGTCAGTTGAGCCTTCAGGTGGCAAGAGAGGGGTTACTCACAGTCCGTCAGTTCATTGATTAATATGTCCTGAAAGGGAGCATTATTTCTAAACATTACTATCTGTTTTAGTGACCATCTTAAAAATTTGCTACATTTTAGTATTCACACAAATATCATGAGGTTATCATTAGTCTTAATAATGCAAGAATGATCTTTAAATTTTTATGCCATTCCAGTGGCACCTATATAAAGGCTGGACCTAGTGTCAGGTACATTAAATGTGTTATATATGGTGTGTGTGTGTGTTTATGTGTGTATACATATATATGGACTCAAATATTTAGATTGCTGAATGTCTGTGGATATTTACAATCATTTAATGTAAAAATGAATACACATTTTGCTGATAAACCTAGGGCTCCAACTAAGTAAATACTTTAGCATGGTTTTTAATTAAAAAAAAAAAATTTCTTAAGTTTGTAATTATATGGAGATTTTACCTGATTGCAGTTTCTAACATTAAGTTAACATGGTCACACAATTTGTTTGCCCTACATAGATATGCAAATAGATTTAAATCCATGGAATTATTGGTAAATATAAACATTAATTATTGGTTTATGGGGAAATGAAGGGGTTGGGAAAAATATGAAACTTCCCTAGAAGGTTTTTTCTTTTGTAAATATGAACAGTTTAAAACATTTTTTAAATTATACAACTAACATGAACTATCTTGCAGAAATTTTAGAAAACAGAAAAGGAAGAGAAATATAGAATAGCATATGTATCAAATATATCAACACAATAACTGTTAATAAATTGATGAATTTCTTCCACTTTTTTCCTGTGTATTTTTGAAGTTATTATAGGTAATATACAATTATGCGCCCTAATATTTTATTCCTCCACTTAGTCTTATAACCTAAACATCATTCTTAACCTTTATTTTAATGATTTAATAGGTTCCATCCAGTACAAATATTTTGCCTGTTCATTTTCCTGTTTTCTTTCAGGATGCTTTCCCTACCTAACACACACAAACAAACACAAACAAAAACACACATCATCAATCCATTAAATTAAAGTCCCCCTTGTATTTTATTTTACTAATTTTCCATATATTTTATTTAATTAATTAAATATAATGGTTAAATCACACATGAAACAACCACCCAAACCAAGAACTAGAATATTGCCAATTACACATCTACATACGTGTTCTTCCTCTATTCCATCCTTTTGCCTGTTTCTAGAGGGAACTGCTCTTTTGAATTTTGTGACTGTTGTTTCCTTGTACCTGAAATTCAGTCATTTTTTTCTGATTATTAATAGTAAATAGGAAAAATTGTAATTTATTTATCCATTTTCTGCCAATGGATGTTTGCATTTTTAGAGTTGTTTTGTTTTTGTTTTGTTTTTGCTATTGTAAACAGGGCTGTTGTGAACATTCTCTCCCACGTCTTCTGTACATTTACATACAGTTTTCTCTTGAGCATATGTCTAGTTCTGGAATTGCTGTGTCTTAGGAGATGCAAATGATCAATCTATAAAATAGAAACAAACCCTTATCCAAGGTACATGAGAGATTTTATTGATCTATGTCCTTTCCAGTATTTGGTGTTTAAAATTTTGCCAGTTGAAAGTGTAGAAAATGGTATCTTGTTTGCTCTTGGTTTGCATTTTCCTGAGTGTGTGTGTGTTTCTTCTTCTGTGAACTGCCTCTTCATGTCTTTTGCCCATTTTTCATTATATTTCTTGGCTTTTTCTAATTGCAGAAGTTCTCTGTATGTTCAGGATACTAATATTTTGCCAATTATGTGTGGCAAATATCTTCTCTCAGTTTGTACCTTAGAGTTTCATTTTTAAGGTGCTCTTGATGAATAGAAGTTCTTAATTTTCATGTAGTCATAGTTACCAATCCTTCATCTTCCTTAATCTCTCCTTAAAAATTAGTCTTTTTAAGATCTAGTTTAAGAGATCCTTTCCTATATCATTATCTATATTTTCTTCAAAAAGTTTTGATGTTTTGCTATTGGTACATGGATTCCTTATCTATTGTTGGTTTTTGTATGTTATAAAGTGGATCTTCATTTTCATTCATGAAAGTTACGTTTTTTTCATTATTTATATATATATATATATCTGAGCTCTTTTTTGGCTCCCTATTTAATTCTATGTGTAAATTTATCTATCCCTGCACCTATACCATGCTGTTTTAATTACTGTAGCTTTATAATTAGACTTTATGTCCAGTAGGGCATGTCTTTCCTCTTTTCTTTCTTCTTCAGAAGTGTCTTGGCTATTCTTGGTCCTTTGTTCTTCCATAATACGTTTTACAGCCACGTTAATTATTCATCACAGTCTGTTGTGGAAAACCACCAGCTTTCCCCTTTGTACACCTGCCTCTGTAAAACTCTTGACTTTGAGAGCAGAGCAGAATGTTTGCTCTTTGCAAGTAAATGTATCCCAAAGAGAAGGAAAGTGGCTGAACTACTGACAAATTCCTCATCCTAGACTTATCAATCAGAAAAGTCACTTTAGTACCCCTGGGAGAGATGGGGTGAGGGGTGGGGCAGGAAGCGGGGGGAGCTTAGGGATGAACCCTTCAAGGAAACTAGAGGAGTGGCAAGTAAGACCACCCTGACCAAGTTTCTGAGTTTCTAAGGTTGACTCTGTGGAACAATCTGTGTGTTCTGACAGGCTGCCTTCTCATGGCAGATGAGCTTTTATGTGTAGTTGTTCAGCCGAAGAAATCAACTTCCATTGTTTCAAAGATCTTATAATATCTAAAATTTTTTTTGATTTAAACAAGAATGATCCACATTTTACTTTTAAATAAAAGATGTATTATTATATGGTATATTTTTATGCTATTATCCTGGAATTACTAAGTCTATTTATTCTGTATTCATAACTTATACAACAAAATATTGAATAACCTCCTAAGCTTCCTAAAATTTCTTGAAAACAAATAGACAATACTATGAAGTGAGTGTTTAATGCCATTTTACTTTTCTCCCTTCTCCCTCCCTTGGTAAATTTTTGAGTAATAAAGATCATTTGCTGAGACTACAGCTATTCTAAAATTTTTTCTTCTGTCTAATCTGTACCCCCATGTAATTATTTTTATAACCTAGAAGGAGAAAGTTACGTAATATGAGGGTGAGATCTGCTTTTTGCACACACTCAGACACATACACATACATATATATATGTGTTGGTATATACACACTTAGGCACTCATGTATTCATATATGCATACAAATACATACATATGCAGGTGTGTATGTACATGTGTGTGTCTACATGTGTGTGTGTTTTGGAGGGGGTGCCCTGCAATGGGCAAGGAGTAAAAGACATTTGAAGTGGCCAATTACTATACAGCCTGATTAATGCCACAGTAAGGCCCTGCGCTGAGCAGTGTGGGAGCCTAGGGGAGAGACCCACTGGCTCGTGACATTTCGGGTGGACTTGAAAGGCTGCGCAGTTTTGTCAGATGAAGAAAGTAGGAAAGGGGAGCTTCTGCTACATTCTCCATAAAGCTTTTTCTCTCTCCTAATGTTTAGTACATAATAAAGGTTTTCCCGGAGTTCTCACTCAGCCCTCTCTCTCTATTCTTTTCCTTGGGAAGCTCAGCATTACTTATCACCTAGACATGAATGATTGTCCAGCTTTCTTTCTCCAGACCACATCTTTCTGCTGAGCTCCAGGCTCGTATTTTCACTTTCTTGCTAAGCTTCTCCATCTGATTATCCTTAGGGTAGTTCAAACTCAGTTATGTTTAAACTGAACTTATTTTTATTAATGGCACCCTTCACCCAGTCATGAAAGCTTAAAATCTTATTTGACTCTTTACCGCCTTCTTGTACCTCTTTGCTCTTGTAAACACAGAGGCTTACACAAAGTTTTTCTTGCTGTATAATATCTCTTCTGTTTTCATAGCCTCTACCCTACAGTGTGACTTTTAGTAGCTATTGTCTCATATCTAAAAAACTGTTAAATTCACAGTTGCCAGGTTGTGCTTCCTAGTAATCGCCATGAGATTTGAAATATTTTGCTGGCTTTTCGTTGCTTTGAGATTATGATTCAGTCTCTTTATCCTAGTTTTCAAGGCCCTAAATTCTAAAACTACTTCACCATTCTAGCCTTAGCATCCACTTCTTGCTTTCAGGATCTCTCTTGGGTCAAAGTTAACTGGTTCCTGCTTCCCATGTGTGACTGGGGCTGTTCTGCTTTTGTACTTTATTCATTAATTCCACAAATCTTTATTAAGCATCAACCTGCCAGGCACTGTTCCAGGCACTTGAGCTACATCCATGAACAAAATGACAGGAATCTCAGTCAGTACTCTCAGGCAGCTTACGTTCTAGCAGTGGGCGGGCATTGTGGGGGGCAGTAAACATAATAAATTAATATATTTTATGGTATGTTAGAAGGCGGTACATGCCATGGGAAATAGAGCAGAGTAAATGAGGGTTGAGGGCGGGGTGGGGGTAGTGGGTTGGTGGTCAGGTTAGGCCTCTACTTCTGCTTTAGTTTCTTACCCTTAGATGCACACCCATTTCTTCTTGTTCAAAACCCCAGTGGACTCCAGGACCAACCTTGAATGGCACCTCCTCTATGAGGCCCTCCCTTTCCCCAGCTGAGGCCAACTTCCTCTGAGCACCCACAACTTTCTTCTTCTTGTCCTTGCTTAATGACAAGAATTGAGTTCTCCTTGGGCTTCAGTTATTTATGTTTGCTTTCCTATTAGGCTCTGAGGTCTTTGAGGAAAAGGTTAATAATATTTGATTTTTGTTTCTTTCTTTCTTTAAGATAAGTAAAAAGCATTGCCTTTGAATGAGTCTGTCTGGGTTCACACCCTGGCTCCATCACTTAGTAGCTATGAGACTTGGGCAAATTATGCAACCACTGTGCCTCACCTTCCTTATCTCTGATCACTCTATCTAAAGTTGATTGTTTTCTACCTTATTTCCTGTCTCAATCTCTTATGTTTTCTGAGTACTCTCACATTTGTAATTTTTTTTATTTGTCTCTGTGTTTGCCTTCCTTTCCTGGATGTAAACTGCAGCAAGGAAGAGTCCAAGTCTGTCTCATACCCTGTAAAGTCTCCCCTCCTAGTACAAATGAGGTGTTTAGATGAGTAATGTGAAAGAGTCTGGAACACTTTGTGTCTTATAGAAATATGTAAAATACACAAACCTAGTAGGAGACCTGCAATGAGCATTTGTGACCTTCGAACACAGAGATCTTTTGTTAATGCTTCATAATGATGATGATGATGTTCCTCCTTCACATGGTTTCCACTTTGTTTTATCCTGGGAAGTCTGTCCTCTTATGCTTTTTCAACTTCCCTCCTGTATTTCTCTGAGAAGTCAGTAATAAATATAATGTCATTATATTTATGGTTTTAAGACCTTCGATTTTTGTGAGGAATATAAGTTGTTTTGTGAATATAAATACTACAAAAGTATTTCATAATGATGGTTAGGAGAAGAGAAAAGGAGAAAGGATTCCCACATGCCTTCACTGAATTTCAGCTCCTGGATGGGTGGTGGTTCCTGGAACAGTGGTCAGTACCGAGCCACAAGCCCGTCTCGTGCTTACAGAGTCATGGGCCCAAGCGTCCAGGAAGAGACTCTTCCTGAGGAAACACACAGATTAACCAGTAGTCTATCAAAATTTTAGTTTCATTAGTAATACTCAGCATTTATTTAGCACTTTGAATAAAATACTTTATATCCATTAATCTCTATGTGAGTTGCCTGTGTAAATCAACCATCAATGCGTGATTCAGTATATATACTAGTGAAAGAATAACATGTAAAAATGTAAGAGAACCATAGCTCATTCCACTCAGAATAAAATAGTTCAGTTTTACCCTCCCTAAATTTGATCTACGTTTACATCTGTTTACAAAATCTGAGCATTTCCCCCACCTCGACCTAATGCTTCAGTGCTCTCTTCTAATAAAAAAATCAATATACGCATCTAGCACTCATGAGTAACCCTATAATAATAAACTATGGTACATGCAATTGAAAAAAATAATTTGAGGAGAAAACTGATTAGGATTGTGGCCAACTACAGTCTTTTTAAAAATAGATATGATGCAGATAGAAATATAATCCTTTAAATTTGATTGTCATGTTTTGAAATCATTACTCTTAAAGAAACTATTGAAATTATATATTTGATGTTCTTCCCCTTCCCACAATTCAAGAATACTAAAATAAGATGTGTTACAATCTCTGATTTAATTCAATTTATAATTCTTTAATTGATGGAAATTTTTGAAAGTGAACATTTAAAAAGGAGTATATCATTCTAAATCACCAATTTTGCATTAAATAATACATGAAAATATTTTCTGGTAAAAGGTCTATCTTTTAAAAAAAGATGTATCTTTATTTCATAGAAATTGAATTCCTCTATTCAATTCCATGTTGACTACTTTGTTTTGCTAATTTTCTATTTCACAGTTTTTTCATTAAAAATAAAATGTTTTAAATATGAATTCTTTATGCCTCTGCAAATACAGCGTCAGTTTCTTATGCAAAACAGTGAAAGTACAATTCATATTATTCACTCCTTTGCTAATCTTTGATGGTTGCACTTTGATAAATAAATAGATCATCTAAGATTCAATAGGCCAATTGCAGCATATAATAGCTATTCAGAGGCAATTAAACTGCCCTTTTTCATGCTGGCATGTGAGCCGCCCTTTCACAACCTTCAGCTTGATTCGTGGTGATTCAAAATTAACTTAAAAGTCTTGTTTGCTGACAGCTTAAAGCTTAATTGACTGAAAGCCAAATAGAGTGTGTTCTGTATTCAGTACTAAGGCTATTGATAAAGCCGTGTGTAAATTGCACACGGTGAAAGACAGGGATTGGGCCTCCTGTTCCTGTATTAGTCCGCAACTTAGCATTGCTGCACAGTCAGAATTGCTTTGTCAAGTCTTTTATCACCCCAGGTTCACTCTCTGGAGTTCCTCCAACAGCAGAGCAGTCGAGTATTGAGCTTCCACAATGCGGTGGGGCCTGCTAGAATTCTGTTACTTATTTGTGGTTTCATTTTTTTCTTGAATATAGTATTGGCCTTTCATTTTTGAACAGGACTGTTGTAGCATATTTCAAGAACCTGCTGATTTTCTGTATCTGTCACTCTAGGAGTAAGCATGGGTTTTAGGTTTAGGGGTTTTGAAAAATATTGTAAGGAAACAAGGGTAATATTGATTTGTCTCTCTTATGAAAATTAAATCTAGCCATTTTGGACATTTAATTAGGATAAGGAATGCATGCTTAATAGCCTGTAGCCTAATGTAATCCTTGCTAAAAGCTAACAATTAGACTGTCTGACTCTTTCAGTACTTTTACACAAAAATATTTAAGTGATCATTGTATCATGTAGATACGTGCATTTCTTTTTTTTTCAATTGATTTTTGAGGACTGAATGAGTTGGATTATTAATATATGTAAGTATGTTCTATAAAATTTTAAATTTCGGATTTCCCAAGTAAGCCTAGTAGGTCCAGTTGTATAGAAAGTAAGAAAATTTGAATATAAATACTCATTACAAAGAGAAAAATTCAGAAACAAAACTGAAACAATTTTCAGAAGCACTTTACTGTTGTCAGCTATTATGTTTCTATATCTTTGAACTCTGTATGCTTTATTATTTTATGTGAGAAGTTTTTATCTGATTGATTTAAATACTTAAAAATGTAAATGTATCAGATAATGCATTGCAAAGATATTTAGTAAGTAATGTTTATGTTGTAATTTTGGCTTTTTTGGATTAAATCTATGTGCAGTTTCTTAAATGTGTTCATCAGGAACTCCATTCTCTTTGTTATTTCTAGTATTAATTTTATACAGTCAGCCCTTAAATTCAGCGTAGCTCGTTCACTATGTTCTTTGAAAAATTTTCTTACTTCCTAGTGTTTTTTATAGTGAATAAATATGTGAAATGTGATAAAGCTTAACTTGCCTATTGAATGTCCATAGGTTTTAGTGTAGTCTTTTTAGTTTTAGGACATGTGAATGAAAAATATAAAGTAAAATCCAGGTTTGATAACAGTGAAATAATGATAAATATTAATGAAAATGCATTTTGTTTTCATTTTTCTTTATTTCAGATTATATGTAATGTTAGTGAAAATATTTTCTGCTTCTTAAACATTTGCAAGCAAAAATGTAATTTTATTTTAGTATTTTTCCTTTTATTTTAGCATATAAAAAGAATTTCATATTGCTCTATTGCTTATTAATATTCTGATAAGCCATGGCTATCTAATTTTACCTGCCTTCCAACTGATTTCTAGTAAAAACCTAGTCTATTCATAAAGAATCAGGATAAGTTGCAACTCAGTTTCAAAATGACTATAATTTAAAATAGTGTGTTACTCCTTTATACTTTTCAATAAAATAGTAATCATGCTTCAAAATGTAAAATCCAGACACATACCAGTTTTATTGAAGTTTTACCTATATCCAGTGAGATTTGAGAATCAAAGATGAATTGCTTTTATTGATCATGTTTTTGTATTAACAGTTAATCTAAAATATCTTTAAAGGCATGCATTATTTGAAAACAACATTTTGTTTCTTTTTTGCAACATTATTGTTTATATATACAAAACAATGGTATTGTTAGGGCAAAAAAAATTCCATGTCTTATTTTTACTTTTAAGAGGATAAATTTAATTGTGGGGATAATCAATTCTGTTTTTAATTAATTAAAAAATTATAATGATAAAGAAGCAAAACTTATTACTTAAAATTTAGGAAAGATTCTATAAATAATTTTATATTGATTCCACAGTCAATAAAAGGCTAGCAGTAGGAGACTCTTGGTACAGTTTTTGAAAGGGATGTGAGCACTTTGTCAGACTACTGTTTTGTAGGTTGAAAAATGAGAATTTACCTGAAGTTCTGAAAAAGTTTACCTCTACGGGGGCCCGGCCAGAATCAGGTTCAGTGGAGCTAATTTTGTAAATTATACATTGAAAAAAAATTCTTACATCTTCTTGCAAATTATTATACTTGCAAAAGTTATTTATTTATTGTGAAACTATGTTTTCAAAACTTTTGAGATTTAAAGCTCTTTTAGGAAAGAATGACTAATTTATATTCACAATACTTATGCTAATTTGTATATTCCCCTTTTCTCTTATCCACATATTATGCTTTTATATAAATAGATGAGTTTTAGTTTTACTATTTTTCTTGCGCTTTTCCAATGAAGTATCTCCTTTTCTTAATGACTAGGCTGTTATTTTGCTTTAAGTTAACTAGTTGGTCAAGTCAATGTAACTATTAATTGTACCTTAATGAGTAAAAATTGTGCATCCATTTTATATTTTATAGTATATTTTAAAATTTCTAAAAATCTTGATACTACATTTAAGGGAAAATTTGACCATTAAAAATTATCTGTGATGAGTTTTGATTTTATATTACTTTTTTAAATTTCTGAACCTTAAAATATTTTGCAAATTGATATATAATATTGTGATGTTACATTTACCAAACTATCCAAGGAACGTTTTGCTTCACATCTGAGCAACTGAAAGGTTATGTTGTGGTACTGATGGAAAAATGAAAGAGCCATAGATCAAATAGACTGATAATTAGAACACTAGAAAGTTTCTGAATATTGCAGTTTACATTTATGCTAGGTATATTTGGAATTTTGAAGTACCTAATAGTGAAAAGAACATTTTTATTTTGTATTTAGTTACCTAAATACTCCTGGGTATCAGATGCCATCTAGTTAAACAAAATGTTCAGGTAATATCATGACTCTCATTTAAGCTGAAATCTCTATTAAATAAATTAAAAGTGTTAAGTTGTAAAAGGGTTGATGAGATCATAAGTAGCTAGCCATATATTTTTATTTGAGCTTTTAAAAATGAAGAAGAGATTAATGTCTTTCAGAAATGATCATTAATGTCATTGAGGATTAGTGTAATAGCTCACGGTAATTAACTTTTTCTAACTGCAGAGTAAATTCCCTTGACCATCAAATTCATGCATATGCTCCAAATATATTACTAAATAAAGATCATTTTCATATTGTTTATTTAATATTTCAGGTAACGGGGAAAAAAAGACTAATATACCTTAATTTTCTCTCCCTGTTTCATGATATCTAAAATAATACAGGGTCCGTTATTGTAGATATTCAGTAGTTGAGATGATCATATATTGAAGTTGAGATATGAATAGCATTGATAAAGGAAAGATTATTTCAAAATCCATTCCGGATCAAAGCAAAGATTACCTCAATGAAATATCTATCCTGATGAACTTAGTTTTATTTGACTGGTATGTGATGTTGAGTAATATATGATGCTGAATGGTGGAAAAGATAACAGATTTTTGTTTGTTTGTTTCTGACTCCTTAATTTCTCAGCCATCCTAGGTGTTCTGTCAAAATGCAGTCTGAAAGACTAGAATGAAAGATAAAATAGATTTTATTTGGATGGGTCACATGTGCTGTGTTATCCAAAGGAGGCTGATGATTATGTTGATGCCCTTTTTACTACTCATTTGTATACTTATCATTCTAATCAAATGATAAATATACATGCATTACTACTTTGGGGTATTTTTTGATAAAATGATGCATGATTGAGTGGAGTGGTTGAAACATCCCTACGTACTAATGAGTACTTACTTGGTAGTCTATACTAATGCTTTCGCAGATGCTGAACAAGTTTAGATGTTAAGCTTTTTAGGAAGAGTGAATGATGGCTAATGATTATTTAATGACAGATCTCTGGACTGAAAGGCATTTAGCACTCAAAGTATATTGCAAAGCCTATTTCTCAAAGCTTCAGACAGGTTTATTTGGTCTCACCTTGAATAGAACAGTGCTGTATTGATTTCATTGGTGTGGGTTTAAACACACTATCAGCTTAGAATAGCACTAGTGTGTGGTAGAAAATGATTGTCTTAACCCTTATGGTGACTCTTAGCTATTCTCTGATATTGTGATGTAAACTTTTGAAATGATCTTGAATTTATTTGCAATGTTGGGAGTTCATTGTGTGAGTTCAGAAAACATCTGTGAATGGTGGACATTAACTTACAGGGAGGCTTAGGTAGGGGTAACTAAGACTTTTTTATATTTTGAATTAGTGTTTTTCTTCTTATATTGAATTTAAAGAAAATTTTCTTCTGTGGAAACAGTTGATGTTTCTGTGGATGACGTGCTGATTTTATCACCCAGTTGAATAATGTTTTATTTATTTGGTCTCTGAATGGTAATAATGTTTGTGCTCAGTGTTTTGTATTGTTTTTGGTATGTTTGATTATTCCATATAAATCCAATTTAATGTACTTACAGTAAAATATGCAATATACACTTAATAGAATATCTCCCCCAAATTTTTTACATTTTTTTATTAACACCCCGGTAGAAAATAAATGTAACATCATTAGATATTATAGATCAAACTTATTTTAAGACATTTTTTCTAACTATAAATCTTGTTCGCTCGTTGTTATTTTAAGGAACATTTTAAATTAGGCAGATTTGAAGATGCTTAAACAGAGATTAATCTTTGAGCACGTGTCAAATATTAACTAGTCTGTGCAACAAACACTGACTTACTAGGCCAGTGAAGATTCTGGAGATCGATCTGGAAAGAGGTTCTCACGAGTGCCCACTCTCTTTGTGTTCTTCACCTTGTCACTTGACCACTTAACCTGCTTAACTGTCCTTATCTATAAAATATGGGTATTGTTTTGTTAGAAGCATTTTATGACCCCCCTTTCCTCTAAAATTATAGAAAAACAGTTATCTTATCTTGGTCCTGGGAGATGTTTTATGCTTTCTACCTCTGATTTGTTTTCTTTTCCTTTTAAACTCTTAATGATATTTCTGTGTTTGTAAACAAACTTGAAAAGTGATTAGGCATATAATTACATCATTATAACAAATACTGCATTAGTAGATATGTGAAGCACCAAGGTGTGTTAGGTAAGTAGGTAAGTTGTATGAACCTAATATTTATTAAATTATTAAAAAATGAATTTTAGGTTGTCTGTTGTTGCTTTTGGGTTTTATTTAAAATAGGCAATCTTTTACCTTTAACATATTTGGAGGCTTTTCTTCCCCATAAGTAAAAACTGTTAGTTATTATTGCAGTATTTTTTAGCAATCCAAAACATTAAAGTATTCAAGAAATTATTCTAATTGTTTTTTTTTGTTGTTGTTGTTAATACTAAAAACAAGTTTACATTTGAGAGAAATGTTATGCATATGTTAACTTCTTCCTTGTATTGCTTTTGTCTGTCTCTATTGAACCCTTATGGGACAGTTTATGATCCTGACATGGTGGTCTTATGGCAGTGGTGATGGTAGGAGTTCTTTGTAAATTTTATCTTCTCTCGATTTTATGTTCCTCTTTTTGTCCTGCCCTAAAGTCTCAGAGCAGTTAAGCCCAATAAGGGCACCTGTGGTTACTGGGCACTAGTACACATATGTGTCATCTAGATTTTTATGTATGGAAGAATCTATGTGTCCTAATAAGAGATAAATTAAGGTAAGAGAAGATTGTAGCTGTATCTCTTCACGTTTCCTAAGTAACCTGGTGATTTGAGCTAGTTAGCTATGGCAGAATGTTGAGGAAATGATTATGTGTTATCATGTAACAGAAGCAGACTTTTTTAAAACCAGTCTTTTAAAATAGCATGACATCTTATAGACTTAAGTATTTGACTACATACATATATAGGTTAAAACATTAATTTTCTCTAAGTATTCATTTAAGGAATGGTAGCTTTCCCAAATCCATAGTGGTAACGGATCAATGAGTTAGATATCCAATATCACTGCACATATGTGCTAAGTAAGCCTTTTTTGGTTAGGCTTTGGAGAGACTGTACCAAAATTCAAGGCCCAAAGGCTGTTTCAGTCTGATATGCGCAAAGTAGACAACACAAATCCAAGTTCTAAATGGAGTAAATGAATTAATGGGAAGTCTTATAAAATAGTTATATGAAAGTTAATATTAGTAGCTATCTAATAGCAATTCAGGCTTTCTATTTCTTCAAGCTCCTAAAGCTTTTTAGAATTCTCTTTGAAAAAATAGAGCTAGTGACCTAAAATCAGTATTTTTTAACCTCACGCTCCCAAGAATATGTCTATTCCCACGTACAATGGAAGAATCCTGATACATAAAGAATCTTTAAACTTGACCAAGCATGACGATTCATTAAATTAGTTGCAGAAGATATTTGATCAGGAGTTGAAATCATAAGGAAAAATATAGAGTCACATAATTCTAAGAAAAATATCTTGGAAACAGTAGATAGAATAAAACTTTATAATATGTCACTTACATATATGCATATTCCTTTGGGCCATATTTGGATGGCTTTTTCTATAGGTTCATAATAATAATGAATATATATTTAACAGTTTAGGTCTGTGGTTTATTTTGTCAAAGACCTTTAAACTTTAAGTATCCATTCATAGTTACTTTTCCTTTTTCTTTTTCAAAGCTTTGCTTTCTTGATCATCTATTAATGTAATTAGTATATTAAAGGTCAAAGTTATCTTTGAACTTCTTATTTCTCCTTTAAATTTCTTTACATGGACTATTTAGTTCTTAGGAATTGTACAATATGTAAACCATCTCAAGTTTTAATACATTCACACGATGCTCAGTAAAAAAGGTAAAATCTCATTTATCTGCTATTTGTGGACTGGGTAATTAAAGTCTTTACTATGTAACTTTGCTTTGGGCTAACCACCAGAACTTTTTCCAGATCTGCTGTTACTACAAAGGTTTAATTCCCAAGATATTATGTTGCCCCTGACTGTGTGCCATTATTTCTACTTAGCCCCTTCTCTTGCAATGAAGAATGCGGAAGAGGGGAAAGATCATGTGAAACAAGGTGATCATTTTTCAAATTAAGAGATAGCATTATGAAGTAATCTGCTGAGAATAATAAAAGCTGGAAATCCCTTAGTTCTAATTTACACCAAACAAACTTCGATAAAAAAGTAACTTTAATCATGTCATCAGTTTCATTATTGTGACCAACTGGATAATAATTCAGAAAAATGAATACTACAAATATTTCTATGAACGAACAGATATTAACTCTTCAAAGGTAGAACACGGCAGTTATACCTTTTGATCTGGCCTCATATCACTTTGTTGATAGAGTTAATTACCTGGGTGAATATATTTTTAAGTGAATCCGATAAATGATTTGTCAGTTTATGATAAAAAATGACCTCAGGTATAACGATGTATTTCTCACTATACTGTGTGCACAGATATAAAATCTTCATAGAATGTATTCTAATGGTCCACCAAATGTTAAGTCTTATGTGTTTTATTTGGTCTTTGAAACAAACACACCATGTCTAGTCCAGGGTTTTTACAGGTAAATCTCATCACAGGAGCTGTCTTTTCCTCAACGTTATTGTAAACTATATGAGAAAAAATTATCTATGAGAATGATTTGCAATGTTTTCAGGGTTACATACTTTTACAAGCCACTAGCCAATGTGTTTCTGAAATATTTCTTTCCACAGGAAAAAATAATAATGATCTTGTTAATGTTACCATTTGTACAGTTTTAAGAACTTGATATATATCACAAATTTACCTTTAAAAGCTAAACTGAACCAAGAATTACATATGTTTGGAGATAGTTATTACCTAAAAGATTTCTGATTACATAGATGTCTTAAATATTGGGGATTTTAAAAATTTTAAAAATTTCCTCCCAAATTGAGAATGGTTCCACTAAAAGTGACGTAAAAAAAAAATTCAACATTTTGATATTCAAGAAGAGAATAAAAGGAAAAATAAGATAATACAGAGCATGGATAAATGAATGTATAACAGAGCCTGTATGAAGAATAAGAAATTATTCCATGAATTACTTGAAAAACATGCCAGTTGCTCTCAAAGTTTAAGGTTTCTAATTATCCAAAGAGTTTACACCCCCCCAGTGTGGTGATAATACTAAATTTTCTTTCACAAAAGAAAATCATTCGGGGAGTTTTCATGTGTTTTGCTTTTTTCTGATTTAGTGTGATTTGATATATTTTGTCAAACGCACACACACATAACTCACACATATGCAAGAGGCATTATTTCAAAATGGCTTTAGCGGCAGCAGGAAGAAACAGCGTGCATTTGCAGAACCTATTGTGTTCCAGCAGGGGGCTATCGTGCATACATACAAATTAATACCATATTTGTTTACTTTAGTTTTCAAATGGGGAGAAAATAGTGCGACAGCAAAAGCCTCATGGACTTGGGGAACATATTCCATATGCTTCGTCAGTAGGTGTGAGGAAATACTGGCAGGTGTGTCACAAAGCAATGAAAATATGTCTTTCATGGACTAGGGGAGATTCCTCTGCTGCTAACAGAGTGTATACTTTGGTGTCTTTCTGATAATGAGAATATTTGAAAATAAACGTTGAAGTGCCCTGTGGTTGTCATTTCTAATCAGCTCATCTATCCCTAGGAGATAGAGAGAGAGGAACATGTAGAAAACTTGCATAATTTATTTATTGCAGGTGCACAGCTAGAAATTTACATGTTAACATATAATCATCTGCAATTTAAATTTTCTTTCATAGCACTGAAATTTATTTGCCATGTTGTAAAACTTGCAGAATTTGCAGTGCTCTCTGTTATTCCAACAAATAAAGTAATTTATAACATTCATATGAATATTTGGAAAATTTGATAAACCCTATTCATTTGGTTTAGGAAAGCACTTAATTATATACATTGATATATGGCATAGGCTCTCCACATGAGGTGTCTCACTATCAGGAAAACAAGAGTCCTTGAGTCCTTTTTCACCTGGTCTGTCACCAATCTATCCCTTTTTGTGTCCCCATTTAGCGACTCATCTTGGAAGTGTTTGACTAAGAATTGAAGTACATTGGATAGTTGTGATTTAATTAGTAGAATAGCATTTTAAGCTCCTCTAAAACCAAATGGTCTTTTAAAACGAATTCATATGAAAACATCTTTGCTTATTTTTAAGATTTCCCCCCTCATTGTTAACAAGCTAATTGGAAGACTATTAGTACATATCTAGCAAAATCTGACATTTTTATGGCATTTACTCTGTCATCCTTAAGCAACCCTAAGAATAGCAGGTACTCTGGAAGATGTTTGGGCCAATCAAATATGTGGAAACAATTTATTTACACTGTGAAAACACCACTGAGAGCCAACATTTTTCTCAATGTGCCTCTAAAATTGGAGCAACACATTACACATTTTAGGTATAATGTTATGGTATCCTCACTAAGAATGTTATATATTTGTGTGTATAATTATACACACTTGCACTTATGTAGATACAAAGTTAACATATTTGATTAGGACCTATAATGATCATTTAAAAGGCATATCTTAAAAATAAATTGTTAATATTCCTTCAGGTAACTGGGTACATCAATTTAGACAGCAGTCAGTCAGGAGGAAGTTTGTTATTTTGATTCAAGTACATTTAAAAAATAATGTGAACTCTGCTTGCTTTTGAAGTTCTAGCTATTTTCAGATACTTCTGTGTAGGTTCTGTAATGTATTAGAGTATATATGTGATTGGACAAACTTCTGTCATCTATTATTTGTAAACTCATATTTAATTCATGTATGCTTGCTTATATATGTAATTAATAGTATCTGCTAATAATGCCTCCTCACATTTGAAATACCCTCTGGGCTGACAGAAGAAAAAGAGATAAAAATGAAAATTAGAAGAACATTTTCCTGGTCTGAAAATAGAAATCTTTTTTTACTTTTATTAACTAGCATTTGCCGAACTGGAACGAAATGTATGCTAAGACTATTCTGGCTGTGTACAGACATTGTAAACAAAAAATCATGTCTGAAATAATTCTAGAAGTTCTGTTGGTCTCAAGATTGCCAGTATTGACAAAGTTTCACTTTGCTAAGTTTCATCTTGTTCTTTAATTAATAGCAAAAACACTTTATTACAAACAAAATGGGATTGTACAGAACCTTAATAGATTCTATTTCCTAGATGAATTTGAATTATTTCAAATAGTCTACATGCTGCTGTTTAGTTTTCTGCTTGAGTTCTTGCAGCTTATTCTTTTTTTGGTCATTCGTATAAAATCTTACAAAGTCATGATTATTTATTTATGTATAAAATATATGCCTTATTAAGTAAAAATTATACTTTTTTGCTTTGGGTGGGCAGTGCATATTAAAAGCAACTCAATTCTGTACATTTAATTCTAAAACATTTCCATTTATCATGATCAAATAGACATTTCAGAATTTACAAAGTGATACATATTGAAATTTTTATCAAACTCAGAAAATATTCATATTATTGTGAAGTCACTTGGCTGCTATCATGTGCCAGAAATTTCTGGTATAGAATTGGTAGGTTAAAACCAATTTGAACCTAATGTGCTTTTTTGTTTGGGGTTTTTTTTTCGGGTGGGGCGTGATATGTTTTAAATATAGTTATAATCTTGGCATGAATTGTGACTGAATTAAACCACATACTATTTCATTAATTTTTACTAGATTCTTAAAAGTGATAACATATATAAGGCAACCATAAAAAGCATTCTGATAGACTCAATCCTAAACAAAGAGTCAGAGTTTAGAAAACAGATTTTCCAGGTTAAACTGCACAATTCTTAAAGTATATTCTTATGGTTTTAAATTGGTAGTATCTACTTCTCTAAGCTTTAATACCTCATACAATAACAGAGCACCACCAATATGTGGCTGATAGCAGGTATAAAGATCTGGTGGTAATCTTTCTCTCATAAAATTGCCTTTAGCCTTAATTCAAATCCATTGATTCCTTTTCAAGTTAAAACTAAAGAACTTAATATGTCTTTTAATCCTTTTATTGTAAGGTAGGATAAAATTAATTTTCCCTAGAACTGCACAAAGCCAATTAACATGATCTTTAGAGTTATGTAGTAAAGTACTGCAAACTGTTAAATTTATCTCGACCTTTTGGTTGCACTCTCTGACTGCTTTTTAAATGAAGTAATCAATATCTCACAGCCCTTTAAATAGCTTAAATTTCTCAAATATTTTACCTGTGTTCTAGCTAAGCAGTAAGTAAAGTATTTATGCCTGTTAGTGTAAATCTAGAGTCAATTATGCTAAATCTGAAGACAATTATGTACTTTTGAGGGACACTGTGTGAATTAAATGGTTGTTTTAATAAAATCAAAGGCTAACGTTTTGTTAAAAGTAACCCAATAATGAGGAAACATATTTTCACCCAGAACATGTGTTCTGTTTACAATTTAAAATGTAGAGCATTTATGTCCTTTACCATTGCATGTAGCTTCTGTTTTCCACACAGGGCTAGTTGAAGGTATTAGTTTTCTTACTGTGATAGGGTGATCAACTGTCCTGTCAAGAAAATGGATCTCCATGTCACCCTTTAGCATGATTAAATGGAGGCATGTCTCTGTGAAAAAATACCAAATTTTCATAAGACAAATGAAACTGCAGGAAAGGTCTAGATTTTCAGAATTATTTCATTTTTAATATTTCAAAACCTCCCGTTTGGCTGTCAGTTATTTGTAGGAAAACATTGTGGCTAATTGCATATTCTGTTATTCAAGAGAAAATACAAATAATTTAAAGATTCTGCTTAATTTGAAAAATTAAATGATCAGAAATTGCCGTGTTATTAGAATAGAGAAAGGATGGCATCTGTACTTTACACAATCACTAATCAGTCAATGTCTCTTTTAAGGGATCATTTTCTTTCTCTTACTTCTTTCCTTGTTAACAAAGAGCTATCTTATTTTCAGATCTGGGTACAGATAAAAGTTCCCTACACAGAATTACAGTATCAGTTGAGGTAATAGCCAGTTGGACCGTGTTCTTATGAGCCTATGCAGATGCCAGACTTTAAACTACATCAAATGATGTACTTGACAGTTAATTAAGATTTCATATTTTGGCCACTTAGCCAAGGGCACCTGTTATGATTCTTTCTATTAGCTTAGGGATAAAATTTACAAATGGCTGTTTTAAGAATACATTATTAAACCTTCCTAAAGTCTTCATTTCTTCCCAAGTGGGAGTTTAGATAGGATTGAGGTAATTAAACAAAAGCAACATAGGAAAGGTTGGGGACTAGGGGTAGAGGCGGAGCTCAGCAAATGCCCCTGCTGTTTCATTTCCTACTGGAAACTGCCCATGTGTGCTTCTGCGCCCCTCCCCCTTCTAGCAGTGGCCGTTGCTGAGGCCGAGCGGCTGGGGTCACTGCCTTGCCTATTGATCAGTATCCCTGCAGTCCCTTGCTCCAGCAGCTGCTTCATTGGCTTCTTTCAGGGCCTGCTTCAGTACATTAGAATAGAAATCCATAACCAGAGCTGTGCTCATCCAAGCAGGGGAAGAAACTAAATTAAATGGTATAAAACAATCTTGGATCAGAGTTTGTGCCAATTCATCTTGATCTAAGGTGTCACACCGGGCTCTCTGTCTGAGCACCTGGGCTAGAGGCAGCCATAGTGAAAATAGATGGAGCTGCGATTATTCATTTGTCAGCTAAGGAGCAAGGCAGCGGTTAGCAATTCCCTTCTGCGGAGGTCAGCTGACAGAACAATCAGTGCAACTGCAGAATAGAGGTTTCCTTTGAACTATTGTTATGGAGCATGCTCTTGCTGAGGCGAGGAGGCGGGGAGCTGGGTTTGCTTCCTGTTTCAAGACTGCTGGGTAAAGAGTAAAATACACACTATGTGAATCTAGATGCAATTACGTAGCATTCTTATTCCTTGTGTCTGTTCTTGTTCATAAAGTTGGCTTTAAACACATGTACTGAGAAATAGATTATCAAACTGTTAAATACCTCTTTGTCTAGAATTAGGGTCCATTTTCATCCCTCTAAACATAGAGGCAGTGGTTATTGATTTTTTTATTATTATGGTTTAGCTTTCAGTCGTCCCCCTCCCCCGTTTAGTTGCCGTAACCATCACAGATCAGTCATACTTTGAATCAGTAAGACCATGTACATGCTAATACTTTTTACCAACATTTCCTTTTTGTCTTTAAAATACTAGAAAAATTCTGTGAAGAGAGAGAAATACGTACTATGGTATTAGAAGATACTTCTTAATATTAATTGAATATTTTTAAGCATTTTAATCTGAGGTTTTTATAAAAATATAATTCACAAAATATGACTTATCATGACCTTGGATGTTACAAAGTAATTTTATAACATTGGAGGAGCATCTTTACAAAGCAGCTTGCATGTAATTTGAAATTGTACAAAATAAAACATTTTTTAAATGGGTATTAACTAAAATTCTACATGAAATAATTAGAATTTTTTAAAGATCAATTGATTGCCTTTGTACTCATATCAGATTTTGTCTTTTTATTCACTGTTTTTAAAGTGACAAATTTTTAAAGTGACAAATTTCCAGAACTTCCCTTTTTATTAAACCCGTAAAGTATGACCTGTAGAACGTGAGAAAATATAGCAACAACACATCTTTTTTGTATTCACAATTGCACCAAAGTTTTCTTGGAATCTGTAAACAGTAACTATCCTATGTCTTTATTTTCTAGCTAACAGTTCCCCCTCTTTTTTTCTTAAGTACTTAAATACCACTTTCTCCCTCAATTATTCCTTTCCAACTCTTGAATTCTTTGTGCTGTCACACTATTTCCATTTCTTAGGCTCAGCTAAGTCTTCTTGCCTAGGTCCAACTTTCAGCACAACAAAATAATGAAATTTAAAATGTATACTGAAAACATTTCCCAGGCTTTTTAAAATCTTTTCAGAGTTTGGAAAGGCCATATCATCTTCTCTTGCCAGGATTTTTGTTTTGTTTTTGCTCTTGTTGATTAGGGTTTTTAAAAGAATTCAGGGCATGATATCTCAAACCTTTCTGCAGTGTTTCCATCAAGTACCCAGATCTCAACATACATATTGAAGCTATTCACTTCTCTGTTTTGCCTGTTTAAATCCCAAAACCAAATGACCTTATATTCTCTCTCTTTGATTTCTACAGTATCCTCCTAAGTGATCACCCCACTTCCCCCACCTTCTGCGTCCAGTATTCTTCACTCTATGCCAAGAGTGGTTTTCTAAAATCCTTAATCTAATTAGGTCACTCTGTGGCTTGAAACTTCCCATCAGTATTTTTCCTTTGTTCTTGGGATAAAAATTAAAATGTGAAGATGAACTGTAGAGCCATGTATGATCTGGCCCTTGTCTGCCTCTCCTGTCCCATTTTCCAACGTTGTCCTTTTGGATCATAAACTTCTAGCCAAATTACCTATCCTTGAAATAGAAATCAGCAAGTTCCTTTATGCTTCATTCTCTCAGTCAGGAAAGTTCTCATTGATTCCGTAACCTATTTGTTTCTAATTCCTGTCTAGTACTCTTTAAGTTCAATGAGGGCAGGGACTTTGCTTTTCTCATCCCTATTAATTCATGTTTAGCATAATGCCAGACATATGCTAGATCTTCAATACTTATATGTCGAATCACTAAGTGATTGACAGAATAAAGGAATTGCTCCCACCACTGATATTTACTATTTTCCACCTGATTGTTGCACATGTCTTCTTCTGGTTCTCCTTGACACCAATTATGCATCACCTTACAATGTACTTTGTATACTGCCATTATCATGATCTTTCTAATAACGAATGCATCTGATGCCACTGCCTTAAGCAGAATCGTTCAATGACTTCCCATTAACCAAGGTTAAAATCAAAAGTCTTCATCATGCCATACAAGGCCTCTCTTGGTTTGATACCTCTTTAGCCTCTCCTCGCATAATGCCTGTCTACTCTCCAGTAATATAGAATGACAAAGCCCCAAAACAAAGAAACAGAATAAAACAAAATAACGGAAAGTATTCAGAGGGCTCTGCTGCTAATTTCTCAGTTCTCATACTAAGCTCTGAGGGCTCTTAGTCTTATTGATCTAATTAATGACTGGAGCAAAAAACTGAAAGAGGCTAGAAAAGCCAGATGGATTAATATTGGAAAGAGTAGAAAGCTGACCTCCAATCAAGATGGCTCCAGAAGTTTACTTTTCTGTGCCAAATACATAGCCATGATGGAGAAAATATACAAATAGAAAATCAAAAATGTATAAACTAGGCTCAAGAAAGAGATATCTCTGTGAACCAGTAATGGAATAGAAATGCAGTAATCTGGGCTGACACCACAAGCGGCTTTCTGGAAGCAAGTCTTTGGCTCCTATGAGCTAAAGAGAACTTAAAATACACCATAAATCAAGCTTAAAGCCAAGAGCTGGGCTATGTCATCCTCAGTTCTTGAAAAGACATTGAAATTGTCTGAGTATATTGCTACCCAGAATGAAATTGAGGTTTTGTTTTTAAGGGAGAAGAGGAAAATAGATATTAAGTATGTAACTGTCAGTGTTAACCATGATAGGAAATAATGAAAATAAGCTAAGAACCTAAAAATAAAACAGAACAGAGGAGTGGGCCAGGGAGGGGACAGAGAGAAAACCTAAAGGAAGTAGGAGAAATAATAAAAACAAGAGCAGAAATTAATGAAAAAGAAAAGAAATGTCAATAAAGTACAGACTTTTTAAAAAATAATGAAATATGTATTTCTGACAAACCGATTAATAAAGACATGAAAAGCAATATAAAGGATGCACAACTACACACTATTTAAAAGAATCTATAGCAACTGATCAATTGAAATTTTTTATCCATAAAGAATACTATAACTTTATACCAATACATTTGAAAACTTACATGAAATAGATCATCTTTTTAGAACTGTAAGTGACCAGTGTCTCAAGAAGAAATAGAAAGCTAGACTAAATAACTACTGAAGAAAATGAATTCATAATAATAAATATTCGTTCCTCCGGTCTCACTCCCACCACCACTCCAGGCTCCACTGAGACGTGGGCCCTATGAAGAATCCTATATGCTTTGTTTTATCAACCTGTTTTCAAAGAATAGAGAGGGGGAAAGAAAAAGGAAAAGTTACTTAACCCATTTTTTTTGAGGCTAGTATAGTGTTGATACTAAGACCCAATGAGTATAGTATATGAAAAGAAAATCATAGACTAATCTCACTTGTGGCCATAGATGTAAAAAACCCTATTAGCAATTTAGTTCAGAATCTGTCTGCCTGCCTGTCTACCTGCCCCCACCCCCACCCCCAGCCATCCACTCATCCATCCATCCAGAGTTTACCCCAGTAGTACAAGCATTGTTCAAGGTCAGAAAATGTATTAATATAATATTTCAGGTAAAACTGATATGATGATATCAATAGATAGATAAAAACATTTGATATGGTCAGGAATATGGTGACCTCTAAGATAGGAGGGGAGGGGGAGTGAGGTCAAGACATAGTCCACAGTGGGCTTCCATTCTGGTTCATTACTTTTTAGAAAATCTGAAACGTGAGAAAAAACATTTAAGGTTTTATATAGTTGGTTAATTGTATACATATATGTCATGATATTTTTATATTCTCTATATGTAATTTTATGTATGCTTATAACATTGCATAATAAATGTCAAAAAGGAAAAGGGTAGACTACTTCTAGAAAGGAGTACAACTAGAAAGGGGGTAGGATAGAGCAAAGGACCATGTCTCAGGAAAGTTTTGGGAGAGTGATTGGGGTGTAGTTACCTTAGTGAGAGAAATGTTAGAAAACGAAATTTAAGGAAGCAGTGTTGTGTTAGGAATGATTTCCTCATTGCCCCTTTTCTATTATGATACTTTTGCAAAGATTTAACATTGTTTTTCGTTAGTTTTTGGATATCAGGTTGGTGTTTCTTCTGAACATGAAACTATACTGAGCTTTGCCCAGGTTATAAGTACTTCCTCAAATGTCTGGTTGGTTTTCTGCATTCTGGTCCCTCTAGACAAAATACTCATCCATCTCCTCCTTATTGCCTGCCCCACCCTCCACCCTCTTATTTCCCAGCAAACTCCTACTTATCCTTTGAGTCTTAAACTCAGCATTTCCTTCTTTGTGAACAGGAAACTTTTTTCAAACACTTGTGAACTTCTTGAGAACCCAGACTATTTATTTTCCTGTAGCCCAAATACATGCTCAACAAGAATTTGTTAAATTAATGGTCAAATTAATGAATGAGTGAGCAATCTTTTTTGAACAGCTTTATTGAGATATGATTTATATATTATAAAATTCACCCTTTAAAATGTATAATTCAATGTTTCTTAGTATATGAGAATTATTCAAGTATCACCATAATCTAATTTTAAAACATTTTTATCAATGTATGGTCTTTTGTGACTGGTCATTCCTTTAGCATAATGTTTTTCAAGATTCATCCATGTTGTAGCATATATCAAATCTTTATTCCTTTTTATTGCTGAATAATACTCCATTGTATAGATACACCATATTTTTGTTTATCCACTCATCAGTTGTTTCCACTTTTTGGCTACGATAAATAATGCAGCTATGGTATCTGCGTACAAGTCTCTGTGTGAACGTTTGTTTTCATTTCTGTTAGGTGGATACCTAGGAATGGAATTGTTGGGTCGTAAGGTAACTCTACTACCAAGCAATTTTCCAAAATGTCTGTACCTTTTTACACTCCCACCAGCAATGTGTGAGGGTTCCAGATTCTCCTTACCCTTAACAACAGCCATTCTCGTGGAAGTGTAATGATGAGCATCTTTTCATGTGCTTAGTGTCCAGTCATATGTCTTATGTGGGGGAAATGTCTATTCAAATAATTTACTAAGTTTTTAAATTAAGTTGTCTTTTTATTGAGTTGTAAGAGTTCTTTTTGTATTCTGGATACAGTCCTTTATTATATTATGATTTGACAATACTTTCTCTCAGTCTGTGGGTTCTTTTTGCTTTCTTGTGTCCATTGAAGCACAAACATTTTTAATACTGATGAAGTCCAGTTTATAATTTTTTTAATTGCTTGTGCTTTTGGTATGGTATCTAAGAAATCATTGCCTAAAGCAACGTCATGACTTACAACTATGTTTCTTCTAAGGATTCTATACTTTCAGCTCTTTTATTTAGGATTGTGACCCATTTTGAGTTAATTTTGTGTATTTTAGAGGTAGAAGTCCAAATTCATTCTTTTGCATGTGGAAAACCAATTGTCAAACCAGCACCATTTTTTAAAAAAGACTATTCTTTTCTGAATGACCAATTTTAATTTTTTTTTAAATCTTATCTTTTTTTTTTTTTTTTTGGTATTGGTATTCTTTTAATTTTTATTGTTACGTTTTGGCTTTCAGGTTGCCTGGCAAGTGTCCCACAAATGAAAAAAATTTCCACATCTTATGAGGAAAGACGGAAGCAAGCTACCGCTATTGTTTTACTGGGAGTGATAGGAGCTGAATTTGGTGCTGAAATTGAACCTCCTAAACTGTTGACCAGACCTCGAAGCTCTAGTCAGATTCCTGAAGGATTTGGTTTGACTAGTGGTGGATCCAACTACTCACTGGCCAGACATACTTGTAAGTTTTTAAATTTCTAATGCTGATCTATTGCTTCTCAATACGTATTGTTTGTCAACAAAATCTTAGAGAATTGAACATGTCCTGAGTTTTAGCTCATCTAGAATGTATAAATGAAGTTAGAAAGCAGTTCAGTATGTTGGACACCATATCCTTTAGTTATGGTTACCCAGACTGCTTTTTTAAAAATTAAAACGTGGTCTTTTAAATGCTTTTCTTAAAATAACAAATTTTGGAGCATTGTGTTTTCACATTTTTGATCAAGGTGCTAGTAAAAAATGATGAAATCTTAGCTTCAAGTTAAAACTTCTAACTTCTAAAATAATTTCTAAGAAACTATGAATCTTTTCCTGAATGTGGTTTGAAAAGTGAGGAGTGTGTGTGTATATATATATAATTTTGATTTTTATAAATATGTATATTATAGTTAATATATATACTTTTAAAAAGAATGAGTGATGAAGTCACTGTTTAAAATGTGGTCAATAGAGTATTTACCATAACTATTTGGTATTCATCATCATCCATTTAAATAAAGAACACGAACAAACGTTCTTTAAAAGTTCGAAATTTTCTCTCCTGTAGGAGAGAAAATTTCTTACCTCACAGTTTTAGGGAAGGAGGTCATTTACAAATTTAGCACCCAGAAATCAATTCCTTTAAACTACCTGTGTCTTAAAAATGTCTGTGCTTTTAAAACTATTCCTTGAAAAGTCTTAATGTGCTCACATTTGAAGGGGGTAACTGTTTTGAAGACCTCCAATTTAGTCCAATGAATTGTGCCTAATTTTTCAACAGTGTTCTTTTGTATTTTATACTTAACTACAAGGAAAGTGAACACATAAGCTATTTCCTTTGGAATTTTCACACAGGTCAGTATAAGTATCTGGGTATAAATGTAGGGGCTTCATAAATATTAAAAAATTGCTGATTCATCCATCCATGCCGTTGGCTGGTTGCTAGGCAGATTAGTTTAACATTGTACTAGTTGTCTAGACTAATATTGTTATCATTAGTTTTCATACCACAATTTATCTTTATATAGCATTCGTGAACTTGCTTCTGAATGTTTTTAATGCAATTTGACTGAGATATGTTCACATACCTTACAGTCCATCATAAGTATACAATCAGTGGCTCACAATATCATCACATAGTTGTGTATTCATCATGAAATGATCAATTTTAGAACATTTTCATTGCTCCAGAAAAAGAAATAAAAATAATAAGGTCCCTTGTTGGTAGATTTGCCTACCACAGTGGTTTTCAAGACCTTTCTTATTTGAATTGGAAGGTCTTGATTAAGTTTGTATTTATCAGCTAAATCTGTCTAAATATGCCTATGCCTTACTTGGACTCATGTAGATCAGTCATGCATAGTAATAACCTGTTCTAATGTTAATATGCGGGAAGCTGCTATATGTACTGCCATGTTGTTTGCTTATGTGGCATTTAGAATGCATCACTCTCATTAGATATTTAATCTTTATGGCATCCTATTGCATAAGATCTGTATTATCCTCATTTTGAGATAAGGTCATTAAGATACAATATTTGATGGACTTTAATTGCTAATTTAAGTAGAGGTGTAGATAATAAGTTCTAACCTTCCTTATAGGGTCATTCTGTGAAAACACAGAATGTAGTCAAATCTCAATTATCAACACTAATGAGAGGGAAAAGTGACACTGATGCCTAAATCAAAGCCATATTCAATTTTTTAATACCTTTTTATATTTATATTGGAATAGAGATGAATCTTTTGTAGGAGTTTACATAAAATATTGAAATCACATATTGAAGACAAAACGGGAGGACGCTAGAGATTGAGATTCCCAGACTAGGCCACTCTTTTACCTTGTATGCTTGGATAAGCGAAGTCTCTCTCAGTTGCAATTTTTCCTCTTGCATAAAGTAAAAGGTGGAAACTATTGTCTTTAAAGCCTTTTCTAGAGCCAGTTAGTCTCTACATCTGAAGTAAATTAGACAGCTTCCCTGGGAATTCACCTTCATCACCTTAGGATAGATGCTCTTGTATCATACCAACTCAACTTCAATAGAGATCCTTCTTCATTTTCTTATCCACAAATATGGCATTATTAGAGTATTTTAGAGCATTATTTAGAATAGTACTGTATAGGCCATTTAACTAAGTCTTTCATTTGATCTCTTCCTCTCATTTTATAATTGTGGAGTTATGCTAGCACATTGGGGGCAAATCCCACGTTGATCTCTCATTAGCTTTCTTTTTTTTTTAATTCAGTTTTATTGAGATATATTCACATACCATACAGTCATCCATGGTGTACAATCAGCTGTTCACAGTACCATACTATAGTTGTGCATTCATTACCCCAATCTACTTTTGAACATTTTCCTTACACCAGAAAGACTCAGAATAAGAATAAAAAATAAAAGTAAAAAAGGAACACTGAAATCATCCCCCCCCCATCCCACCCAATTTTTCATTTGGTTTTTGTCCCCATTTTTCCACTCATCCATCCATATACTAGATAAAGGGAATGCGATGCACAAGGTTTTCGCAATCACACTGTCACCCCTTGTAATCTACATTATTATACAATCGTCTTCAAGAGTCAAGGCTACTGGGTTGGAGTTTGGTAGTTTCAGGTATTTACTTCTAGCTATTCCAATACATTAAAACCTAAAAAGTGTTACCTATATAATGCATAAAAATGTCCACCAGCGTGACCTCTCGACTCCATTTGAAATCTCTCAGCCACTGAAGCATTATTTCATTTTATTTCTCATCCCCCTTTTGGTCAAGAAGATGTTCTTAATCCCACGATGCTGGGTCCAGATTCATCCCTGGGAGTCATATCCTGCGTTGCTAGGGAGATTTACACCCCTGGGACTCAGGTTCTATGTAGGGGGGAGGACAGTAAGATCACCTGCTAAGTTGGCTTACCTAGAGAGAGAGGGCCACATCTGAACAACAAAGAGGCACTCAGGGGGAGCTTCTTAGGCACAATTATAAGCAAGTAACATAAATCATTTCCTTAGACTGTAGACTCTGAGACTGACTTGTATGAAGGAATGAATATTCTTGGATCCCTTTAGGAGCATGAAGGAAGTGGATTTAGACAGAGGCAGAAGTTGAATTGTGTTTCAGTTGCATAGAAAGCCTCAGCCTGTCTTTGGGAGACTCTGGAGCTGGGTTGGCCCTTCAGAGTTGGGGCCCCAACTGGGGCTAGGGGCTTGGCCTTTATATCCCCATGTCAGTCAGTCATCTTGTGGGGGCTGTTTCTGGGAAAGGGGTGAGGTAGCTCTCCTCATCCTAGGACAAATCCCACAGGGAGCTCACAGCCATTTACCCTTCCAAGACTTGTGGGAGTGAGTACTTCAGAATTGCAGAGGAGGATATGATCGGCCACCCGGACTTCCATTACAGCATTAGACTAACTTATATATGTCCCTCTTCCTCCTCTCATAACAGAAATCAGGAAGGAACTACCATTTACTTAACACCCATTTTATTCCAACTCAATACATGTCTCTTGTTGCAGATGTAATTATCTCTTATGCAGATAATTTTATCTAGCACCTAATACATTACAGAGCACATTAATAATAACTAATTATTGAGCATTTACTCTGTGCCAGGTATTCTGTTATATACCGTATGTTTATTATCTCACTATTCTTCCAATCCTGTCAAATAAGTACTAATACTGTTCTCATTTACTAGATGCAGAAACTGTAGCGTTGCCCAATACTACCAAACACACTAGAGATTTGTGAAATCAGATTGAACTCTCATTATGTAGACAATAAATTGAGTTCATAAATTAAATGTTTGAGATCATACTGCTAAAAAGTGCTATGTCTGGAGTCAAACACCTGTTTTCCAACTCCAACCCAGTATACTTGTCAGCATTTCATTCAGCTTTCTTGTAGTATAAACAGATTCAGAAGTGGTGCTGTTAAGAAAGAGGGAGACAAGTCAGCATGGATCAGGTCACCTGTAAATAGGAATATCTATTGAATCATTCATTTGGAAATGTGCTGGGGCTGTAGAGATACAAACATGAACAAAATCCACATCTCTGTACTTCCAGACTGGCATTCCTCTACAGCGCAAAATTTTTAGATTTTAGAAAATGAATTTTCTCTACAGTGTATCTCTAGAAGTATCATAATACTAGGGTTCTTAAGCTGATCAAGTTTCATGGTCTCACTGACATTACATGGGAAATGATGTGCATTGATGTTTTTGTTCTGGAAAAGGATCCACAGCTTTTATCAAATTCTCAAAAGAAAGTCGTTAAAATAAAAATGGACAAGAACCATGGCAAGAGTTTGTTGGAATAAATTGCTTATCAGTTGTTACGATTTTTAAAAACAGTATAGAGTTGTGTCTTTCGTATTTAGTTCAAACGTAATAACACAAATGGAAGCCTCAATTAGATACTATGTAAGGAATATTTTAGTTCTATAAGCCTGTGTTTAGAGTTTTATATTGTTCTGGTGCTGTTTGATTTTATTTTGTTACAGCCTACTTTTGGAAAATGATTCCCAAATACTTTTGTGTGCTTTCTAAACATGCATATTTTATTTACTGAATATGTTAATATTAGTTGAGGTTGATTTTATTATTTATTCTTATTTGATTTTATTTTCTAAATTTTGAAGTAAGAAAGTTAAGCTAAATCTCAAATGTTTTATCAGGAAAATTAGGACAAAGTCACTGAATTGCAATTAATAAAAAAACCAGAGGTAGTTGCAAGTTACGAAAAAAATTAGGGACAAAGATGAGAAAGTATAGGTGCCATTTGCAAGGATAAGCAATGATGAAAAATGGATGTTTTCACTATTCACACAGTCATCAGATTGTATTGCTCAGCTTCTGCTGTGGCCATAGAGATTGCATTTCTGTTTGCTTTCCCTCATGTTTCTGCCCTGTCCTGGCATTCTGAGTAATCCTACCTTCCCAGCTGGATTCTTACTCTGCTGTTCACCTGGTTAGTTCCTCTTCTCAGAGCACTAACTCAGCATTCCATGTTGTTTACCACCACCTCTCATTTGTAATTTTGCATTTGAAAATCTTCCTGGTCCTTTATGCCACTTGACTTTTGTTGCCATTACAGCTAATGTTTGTGGAACAGTGATTCTACATTCTGGCTGCACATTAAGATTTTTTTTTTTTTAATCTTCATTTTATTGAGATATATTCACATACCACGCAGTCATACAAAACAAATCGTACTTTCGATTGTTTACAGTACCATTACATAGTGGTACATTCATCACCCAAATCAATCCCTGACACCTTCATTAGCACACACACAAAAATAACAAGAATAATAATTAGAGTGAAAAAGAGCAATTGAAGTAAAAAAGAACACTGGGTGCCTTTGTCTGTTTGTTTCCTTCCCCTATTTTTCTACTCATCCATCCATAAACTAGACAAAGTGGAGTGTGGTCCTTATGGCTTTCCCAGTCCCATTGTCACCCCTCATAAGCTACATTTTTATACAACTGTCTTCGAGATTCATGGGTTCTGGGTTGTAGTCTGATAGTTTCAGGTATCCACCACCAGCTACCCCAATTCTTTAGAACCTAAAAAGGGTTGTCTAAAGTGTGCATACGAGTGCCCACCAGAGTGACCTCTCGGCTCCTTTTGGAATATCTCTGCCACTGAAGCTTATTTCATTTCCTTTCACATCCCCCTTTTGGTCAAGAAGATGTTCTCCGTCCCACGATGCCAGGTCTACATTCCTCCCCGGGAGTCATATTCCACGTTGCCAGGGAGATTCACTCCCCTGGGTGTCTGATCCCACGTAGGGGGGAGGGCAGTGATTTCACCTTTCAAGTTGGCTTAGCCAGAGAGAGAGGGCCACATCTGAGCAACAAAGAGGCATTCGGGAGGAGGCTCTTAGGCACAACCATAGGGAGGCCTAGCCTCTCCTTTGCAGCAACCGTCTTCCCAAGGGTAAAACCTGTGGTAGAGGGCTCAACCCATCAAACCACCAGTCCCCTATGTCTGTGGTCATGCACATTAAGATTTTGTGTTTTAAAAATACAGGTGTCTGGGCCTTACCTTGGATGTCCTATTCAGAAAATCAGGGGTGGGGTTCAAGCATTTGTGTTATTTTTCACATGTAATTTTAATGTTTTTCCAGGGTAGAGAAACCCTGTAGAATAGGGACTCCTGTGTGGTTATTAAACTCTGTATGGTTAGCTCTGGTCATTAAACTAACTTAATGCACAAATTGTAAATTTTCTTTACATTTTCAAATGGAAGAGGTAATGGAAACTGATCAGAGTGAATCAATGACATTTGTACTACTCTCAGAGCTAATTCTTTAGATTGTTCACCCTTTTCATTGAAATGTGATTATTCTGGTACCAGATTGTGTGAGTTTGAATCAGATCACCACTTAGTTGCTGTGTGGCCTTAAGCACTTTGTGCCTCAGTTTCCTTAACTAAAAAATGGAAATAATAATAGTACCTACCTCATAGAGTTGCTGTGTGAATTAAGTGAATTAATGTAAGTGTAGCACTTAGAAAAAATCCTGACATATAGATACTTTATAAATGTGAGCTATTATTGTAGATGTTACTAGAAATGTTTAGGAGGATAAGGAGAGGAAATACCTCTTTTTAAAGCATCTGCTCTGTAGTAGGACATTTATATGTATTTAAAAAATCTACTTATTTTATTCTTCCCAAGAACTATAACAGGTAGGTATTACTATGAACATTTTGTAGATGAGTGAACTGATACTCATAAAAATTAACTTCCTTAAGTTTATCTGAATACATCTGAGTCTAGATGTATATTTTCCTAAGCTTTCATTGTTCTCTTTCTCTTCTGTTACTTATGCTGATTCCCACTGTTTGTTGTAAAGCACACTAGTTCCCAGAGGGTTTATGTTAAAATACACATTTTTGGCCACATTATTATACTTATCTTAAATAAAACGCTAAGTATTTTTGTAATTATTTATTTGTAATCGGATAAAAATCTATGTATTTATTACCTTGTTTCTTATCTTAACCATGTCAACATACCTTAAGCTTGGATCAGATGGAAATTTTTACTACTCATTTTGTTTTTACTTGTAAAAAATTTATGTTATGTAAAGCTTTTTCATTTTTTACTGAGATCTGACACTTGCATTATAGACCGTGACTGTCTTGATGATGTAATCCATCCTTGCTCTCCAAAAATTAATTTGCAATCATTTTTCTGCCCTTGCTCCTATGGGTACCCAATACCAGCTCACCATGCAACAGCTATTTTTACATCTAACTCATTCTCCATACATGTTGAGCTTCATAGACTTGTATTATGTTAAATATAGTTGTACTGTAGACCACAAGTTGGCAAACGGTAGCCCATAGACCAAAAGTGACCTGTCTGTTTTTGTAAATAAAGCTTTATTGGCACATAGCCACACCCATTGTTTAAATATCGTCTGTGGCTGTTTCACTCTATAATGGCAGAGTTGAGTAGATGTTACAGAGACTGTATGACCTGCAAAGCCAAAAATATTTACTAGCTGGGTATTTACAGAAAAGTTTGCCAACCCTGCTGTAGGTAATTTGATTATTTTGTTAGTGGTCCTTTCTTGCCATGTAATGTAAACGGTCTTTGAGGTGACTGATAAAACTGCTTTAGTGTCTATATTAAATGTAATACCTGCAACAATTTGAGACCAATATTCTTGTAGGAATTTAAATAGCACCAAGACTTTATAACTGTTGTTTTTTTTGTTTGTTTGTATTTTTGTTTTTTGGTCTAGAATTTATAACCACGTTGGTATAGGCTTTTTGCCAACCATGCAAAGTATATATTGTTTAACTTGATTCAGTTTTCAGTTTCCTTGATTCCTTGTCACTGTGCTGCCTGAATAGTAGATTCAGTTGCAGTTTTTAACATTATATTGCCAGTGATAAACACCTCCCCCCCCCCTTTTATTTCCTGCATGGGGCATTCCTGTTCCTGATTTTTATTTAACCTTAGTCTGAAGTTGTCTGACAGGTCTGCAGAATGGTTCCTGCTCCTTTGCATGTCTTAACATATGTGTGCTCTAGGATCTCTGTAATTAACCTATTTAATTTTCTGTAAACTCAAACAATTTTATATGAGGAAGGAACGATGGAAAACATCTAGTCTATCCCCTTCAGTAGCTGTAGAACTTTTGATGGCTCTCTAAGAAGCCTTTCAATAAAAAGTGAACAGAGACATTTTGTGAACTTGTTTTTACATTCTTGCCATGTCCTGAGAAAACACAATTTCCAAGACTTTATTGAATGACAGAGTCCAAGTCTATGTTATTTCTTTACACTTTGACTTGCATGGTCATCCATTAAGTGCTGGTGAACTTCTTGGTACTACCCAATTCAACTGGTAGTTGCCAAAGCCTGAGTTCATCAGAGGATCCAAATGCTTGTATGAAATCAGCAGATTCAGAGCTCTTTCCTTCTAGCTTTGGTTTTCAGATTATGTTCTGCAGAGCCCTACAGCTCCATGGAGATAGCTCTGTTACTGCTTGAGCCCTTAACACTATTTTAAGCACAGAAGCACTGATTTTTGTGTGTTTTAGAAATTGGAGTTTAGTATCACATTGTATCTGTAAAAAAGAAACTGCCGTAAAAGGGGGGATACTCTTAATGAAAACTAGAAATTATACATCTTTTAAAATGCAACAATAATCAGAATTCTTGACCTTCCCACCCAAACTGCTCTCCTAGTGACCTTCCCCATCTCAGTTGGTGATCATCCTTTCCAGGCATCTCAGAGTCATCCCTAATTTCTCTCTCTTTCATGTGCCACATCTAATCCATCAGGAAATACTATTGGCTCTACCTTTAAAATATATCCAGAATTCAACTACTTCTCATCACCTCTGTCTTATCACCCTGGTTGGCTACCTTCATGTCTCACGTGGGTTATGGGTGAGAAACCAATCTGCTTCTACCCTTGGCCCCTTGTAGTGTATTTTCAACATAATAAGCGTGGTAGTGATTCTTTTAAAACCTAAGTCAGACCATGTCACTTCTTGGCTCAAAAATCTGCATGAGTCCAAAAGCCAAACTCTTTACAATGGCCTGAAAAACACTACATGAATTAACTTGTCTTCTACTTTCCGTCTTGCTTGCTCCACTGACCTTCTTGCTGTTTCTCAATCACACCAGGTGCTCCTGCTCGGACACACTTCCCCCAGGTTTCTGCTTGGCTAACTCCTCACTTCTTTCAAGCCTTTACATCAAGTTTACTTTCTCAATGAGATGTGTCCACCCCACCCTATTTAATGCTGTGGACTCCTCCCAACCCTCCTCTTCACAGCCAATCCCCTGTATCTTAGTCGATGTCTTCTTTTTTCCAGATTACTTATTGCCTTCCAAAATTCTGCATAATTTACTTATGTATAATGTTAAGCTCTACCAAGTTAGAAATCTTTGCCTACTTTGTTGACTGATGTTTCCCAAGTACAAAGAACCCTGTCTGGCATGTACAGTGTGCACAGTATAAATTTGTTCAGTGAAGTGGTTATACACAAAGTTGCCTTTGTGGAGTTTTTCATTTTAACTGTACCATTTTCTTTTGCTGTATAACTGTTGAGATGACTTTACCAAGCTTTTTGAATGTATATTATCTAATACAGAAAGTATCTGTGTGGTCAAAGAAAACTATATGACTTTCAGCAGAAGTAAAAAAAAAAAAATGACATTTTAAATATTCAGAATCTTGTGGATATGGGCTCTTAGTAACAATGAAGAGAAAAACTTCATTAACATGATAAAGAATATTAAGGTGAAACTAAAAGCTACATAATCTTTAATTGTGCCACATTAGATACCTTCTAACCAGGAACATGGCAAGAATGCCTTGCTAGCACTGCTATTTTTTAGCATGAAAGTTTTAGCCAATGCAGTCAAACTACAAACAAGCATTATAAATACTAGACAGTTTATGATTATGTATTTGTAAACTCTAGGCTATCCAGATGGCTAATCAGCAAGAAAAATACTCAGAAATCAGTAGCTTTTCTATATACTAGTAAACAAAAAGAAAATGAAGAAAATCATCATTTTGAAAAACCCTACAACCTAATAAAATTTATTCCTTAAAAAAAAAACAGGAAGAAGTAGACAGACAACTCAGTTTTAAAAAAAAATTTGCAAAAGCTTTGGGCAGGCATTTCACCACAGGAGGAATGCAGTTGCCCAAAAATGCTTAACCTACCTTATAATCAAAGAAATTCAAAATAACAAAGGTACAGTTTTCAACAATTCAATTAAAAAAATTAAAGGCTTATGCCATCCTGGTTGTGAGAAGTATGAGAAAATGAACATTCTTACATATTGTTGAAGAAAGCATAAATAGGTACAGCCTTTTCAGAGGATAATATGGCAGTCTGAAATTTAAAATATGCCTACCCTTTCATGTAGCAATATTGCTTCTTGGGATTTTCTCTTCTTTTGGAGAAATTTTTGAGCATTTATAGGCATTTGTAATAGCTAAAGTTCTTACATTTTGATCATCAGTAGAGAAATGTTTATATGACTTGTGATACAGTCATACCGTGAAACAGTATGTACCAGTTAAAAAGAATTAGGTAGATCTATTGATATAGAAAGAATTCTAATACATATTAAGAAAAATAATGTAATTTGATATTGGCCATTTATAAAAATCATCGTTTAATACAACATCAAAAATACTATCCATTTTTGAAAATTTCATTTGTGCATATAAATGGGAGGTTACATAGCAAGGTGTTAACAATAGTTACCTCTGGGAAGAGCTTCAGGAATTAGGGGGTAGGAAAAATTTACTAGATACACTGTGTATTGTTTATAATAAATTTTTTATGTTAATGGCTATTCGTGTAATCAAATAAATTAAAATAAATAGATGCGTTACTTTAAAAAATCAAAAAGTAAAAAAAGAACCCAATTATTATAGCAACCAAATAAGGTCATATAGCTAAGAGTAAACTTAAGAAATATGGAAGAAGTTACAAAATCTTATGGAGGGAAATACAGTAATATTTGAGTAAATGAAAAGGCACGCAGTCATTGTATATTTCATATGGTAAATATCTCCATTCCCAAATAATGTATAAATCTTACACAAGCACAATCAAAATCTCAATAGAATTCTTTTAATAATTAGATAAAATTATTCTAAAGTTAGCATACCAGAGATAAATAGAATATATGATTTATTTTCTTTTATTCAGTAAGCACTTATATGGTGCTAACAATATTCCAGCTACTGTTATAGGCACTTTACAGATATTAACTCATTTGATGCTCATTATAACACTTTGAGGTAGGTAGGTGTAGGTAAAACCGACTTATACGATACTTTAAAAACATAAAATATTTAGGCATAAATCTAACAAAAATATGCAACATTTTTATGGAAAAAGTTATACACTCTTATTGGAAGAGATTTTAAAAGACCTAATTAAATAGGGAAATATATGATTTTTTGGAGAGGCGTACTCAATGGCATAAGAACGTCCATTTTTGTAAATTTTTTAATAGATTCAATATAATTCTAAGCAGAATACCAATAGGATTTTTGTTGTTGTTGTTTCTTTTGCTGTTGAACTTGACAAACTGATTCTAAAATTTATATGAGAGCTCAATGGGTTAAGAAAAGCTCTGACACTCCTAAAGAAGATGAACAAGGTGGGGAGTTTATCTTACCTTATATTAGTACAGTATTATCTTGGTTCAGGGGAGACCAAAAGATCTTTAGAACCAAATAGACAGCACAGAAATGGTTCTGCACATACATAGGAATTTGATTCTATGTAGACCTAGCATTGTAGGTCAGTGAAAATAAAGGATAGAATTTTAATAAATGGTATGGGTATCATTGGCTGTCCATTAGGAAATATAATGAAATTAGATTCCCAATGTCCATCATAGTCAAAATCAATTCCATGTGGATTTAAAAACCTAAATGTGAAAGGTAAAAACCATAATACCTTTAAAAGCTGATATAGGAAAATATCTTTATTTTAAGGATTCCTTAAACAAGAGACAGAAAGCCCAACCAAACAGTAAAGAAAATGCTAATAAATTGAATTACATTAAAATTGCAAAGTTCTGTTAATCAAAATATACATTAAAGGAAATAAAAATTAAAGCCACCAAAACAGGAATAGATATTTGTAACACAGGTGACTGGTGAGGAATTGTGAAAGCAGATTTATACAAAGAACTTAATAATCAATAAGAAAAAGACAATTGGGTAAAGGTGAAAAAGCCACTTCCCAGAAAAGAAACAGAATGACCAATAAACCTATGAAATGGTGCTCAGCCTTATTATCAAGGAAATGCCAATTAAAAGCACAACATACTAACATTTCTCACCTACCAGGCTGACAAAAGCTTAACGTCTGAAAACATCAAATTCTGGTGAAGATTTGGAGCAATGAATTCCACTTATTGTAGCACTGTAAATTGGTTTAATCACTTTGGAAAACAATTCAGTACTGTCTTGTGAGTCCATTCTTTTCTATTGCTAGAGAAATCTTTGCCCATGGGACCCAGCAGACATGTACAAGGATGTTCTTAACAGTTTGAAAAAGCAAAAATTGGAAAGAGCACAAGTGTACATTAGTCATTGAATAAAAATAATGCAAAGCAAAAAAAAAAAATTAAATGAAAAAAGAATAAAACATTTTTTATTAAGTCCAAAAGCATGTAAATTTAAATCATTTATTATAAGAGAGACAAACATGTCATAAGAAAATAAAATCAAGGGAATGATAACCACATAATTCAGAACAGTGATTCCTCTAAAAGGTGCTAAAAAAGTGGGGGGTATTACAAAAGAACTGCCAAAAGGGCTTCTTAAGTGTTTGTAATATTCACTTTCTTCAATAGGGCTGAGGGCACACAGGTATTTGTATTGTAATTCTATATAGTTGTTCTAGTTTGCTAATGCTGCAGAATGCAAAACACCAGCGATGGATTGGCTTTTATAAAAAGGAGATTTATTTGGCTACACAGTTACAGTCTTAAGGCCATAAAGTATCCAAGGTAAGTCATCAGTAATCGGGTACCTTCACTGGAGGATGGCCACTGGCGTCCGGAAAACCTCTGTTAACTGGGAAGGCACGTGGCTGGCGTCTGCTCCAAAGTTCTGGTTTCAAAATGGCTTTCTCCCAGGACTTTTCAGCTTCTCTCCAGAATGTCACTCTCAGTTGCTCTTGGGGCATTTGTCCTCTCTTAGCTTCTCCAGAGCAAAAGTCTGTTTTCAAAGGCCGTCTCCAAAACTGTAAGCTGAAGCTCCTCTCTCAGTTCCAGTGCATTCTTCAAAGGGTCCCTCTTGGTTGTAGCTCCTCTTCAAACATCACTCACAGCTGCACTGAGTTCCTTCTCTTTGAGTCAGCTCATTTATATGGCTCCACTGATCAAGGCCCACCCTGAATGGGTGGGGCCATGCCTCCATGGGAATATCTCATCAGAGTCATCACCCACAGCTGGGTGGGGCACATTCCAAGCAAATCTAATCGGCACCAAAACGTCTGCCCCACAAGACTACATCAAAGATAATGGCGTTTGGGGGACACAATACATTCAAACTGGCACAATAGTACATACATTTACATTGTTTTGTATCTATTAAAAATTTAATTAAAAATTTTAAGCCTAGAGTATGTACTCAGTAAATAGTAGATATTAATGTAAAAAATGGGGAAGAATAAATGTGTCTTCTTTTTCTTGTCAGCTTTATTGAGTTTTGACAGTTACATTCACCTGCAAAACCACTACCATAATCAAGAGAGAGAACATTTCCATTATCTCCAAACAGGTCCCTCTGTAGTCTATCCCTTCCTCTGCCTGCTAGCCATAGGCAACCACTAACATCCCTTTTGTGACTATAGATTAGTGCCTTTTATACATATGGAATCAGTCAGTATGTTCTCTTGTATTTGACTTCTTTACTTAGCAGAATGATCTTGAGATTCGTCTGTGTTGTTGAATGTTTCAATAGTTTGTCCTATTTTATTGCTGTTAATAGTATTCTACAGCTGTAACACATTTTATATACATTCAGATGTGAATGAATCTCGGGGTTTCCATTTTTTGGTAACTGCAAATAAAGCTGGCTATGAACATTTGTACAAGTCTTTATATGGACGTATGTTTTTGAGTAAATATCTAGGAGTAGTATGCCTGGATTACATGGAAAGTCTACATTTAACTTTCTAAGAAACTGCCTAACAGTTTTTCTAAATGGTTGTACCATTAACATTCCCATTAGCTGCGTATGAGAGTCCCAGTTGCTCCACATTCACGCCAACATGTGGTATTTGTCAGTCTTTAATACTTAACATTTCTGTGGCTATATGTTGGTATCTTGTTGTGCTTTTAATTTGCATTTCCTTAATGACTTATGATGTTCAGCATATTTCATGTGCTTATTGGTCATTCTGTATCTTCTTTGGTGATGTGTCTATTCAAATCTTTTACCCATTTTTATGTTTGGGGTTTTTTTTCCTCCTTATAATTGATTTGTAAAGGTTTCTTTTATATTATGGACAAAAGCCTTTGTCATATATATGTGTTATGAATATTTTCTCCCATTCTGTAGATTGCCTATTGGTTATCTTAACAGTGTCTTTCAAAGAAAAAGGAATAGCTAATTTCTTTCTTTTATGGTTCATGCTTTTGGTGTCCTATCTGAGGGATCTTCGCCTACCCCAAAGTCTGAAAGATTTTTTTCCCTATGTTTTCTTCTGAGAGTTTTAGCTTTTACTTTTAGGTATATACCCTAATTTGCATTAATTTTTGAATATGATGTTAGGTAAGGTTTAATTATTTTTTTCCATGCAGAATCCCAGTTGTCCCAGTTGTTGAAAACACTTTCCTTTCTTCAAATCAGTTGATCCAAATTTAATTGGGGAGAATTGACATACTTTGATTGGGAGAGAATTGATATCTTAACAATATTAGGCTTTCCAGTGTGTGAAAGTGGTATATTCTCTACTTAACTTAGATCTTTAATTTCTCTCAGCAATATTCTTGCGGTCAAGGTCTCACAGTGACCTTTTGGAGTTACAGAAGAAGAGGAGACAGAGAATTGGTTAGAAAAATTATTTGACAAAAAAATGGCTGACACTTTCCCAAATTTGATGAAAGACATAAATTTACAGATTTGAGAAGGTCAGCAAACCCCAAACAGGTCAAACTTAAACAAACTAGCAGAACATGCCTGGGAACATCACAATGACTGTCTAGTTTGTTTCTAGTTTTTACTCTTGCAGACACTAGAGTATTACAGTGGCCACCTCTGTGTGTGCTTGTTTTTATTTATGAATATTTTGTTGAGTGATTTCCTAGAAGTAAATTCCTTGGTCAAAGTCTATTCCTATTTTAAATTTGGATAAATATACCAGATTATTCTCCACACTGGTTTTATTAGTCTCCTCTACTATCTACTTTTCTATATCTTTTTAATATGGAGGATATTAATAATCTTTTTGTTGTCTGCCAATGCAATTGATGAAAAAGATACTCTGTTATTTTTAATTTGCATTTTAGCTTTTTAAATTGATCTTCTTGTTACATTTTTACCATTTCTTTTTTAGTTCTTCCATGAGTTGCCTGTTTTATGTTTGCTGTCCATTTTTGTATTAGGTTTTTTACTTTTGTACTATTTGTACATTTTTATTAGAAAGATATATATAGAAAATATTCTTTCAGCTCGTTGTTTCCTTTTTTTACCTTTTTTTGGTTCTTGGTAGTAGAAACATTTATAATTTTTATGTAGCCGGATCTTCAGTTTTTACCTTTGTGTTACTGAACTGAAGAAAATGAGGGACATAAAAATGTATAACTTTCTTCCAATTTTGTAGTAAATAGTATGTATCCAAGGTTCTGAAATAATTCTCACCAAGGTAATAAAAAGTTTCTTTAGTAATAAGGAAAGGGGAAAGGGAAAGGCTAGAACCTTGAGGTATCAGTATGAAAGCATGTTTTTTAAAATTTATATGCAGATAAATACTGAAATAAATGTAGATATATGTGTATGTGTGAGTGTGCATACTATATTTCCTAGTCATGTCCACTGAAAGAGCCTACGAGCAATGAAGCATTCCTAGAGCTCAGATCTTGGTTTCTAAATACCATTCTCTAATAAAAGGAACTAGGGCTCCTTGGAGAAGCGGTTGATTGAAAAGAATATGAGCCTGGAACAGATGAGGGTATGTCGAAAGGACATGGGTCACCCTGAAGGTACACCCAATAGCCAAAACTGGAACAGTGTGAACAACAAAATAAATGAACTATTTTATGGAGTCATAATTCACAGAATAAAATAAAAACCCATGGGTCCATACTAATGTCATTCAATAAGCAAATGAGGGAGAAAGGACAGCTATTACTGTGGAATTCTTCCTACTGAGGAGCTCCAGTTAGAAAATATAGAAGGAACAATGGAAGTACAAAATCTCCATTAGATAAAAACCACAGTAATAATGGTTGCAAGCAAGATCCACTAATGGATGATAAAATCCACTGCAAAGTTACCTTAACCAAGTGATCAAGGTTAACATCACCAGTGGTAAGGCATACCCACATCATCTCCCCCTGGAGTAATGACACAGCCTCACTTCTGTAGTAGTCTAGCTAGAAGTGCATAACTTTAATCTAATCATGAGAAAACAGCACACGGACCCCAATTGAGAGGCATTCTACAAAATGACTAGTATTTATCGAAAGTGTCAGTCATGAAAGACACTGTAAGAATGGGGAACTGTCACAGAGTAGAGGAAACTAAGGAATCTATAAACAACTAAATATAATGTGAGATGCTGGAGTGGATACTGGAATAGAAAAAGGACACTAGGAGAAAACTTGGTGAAATTCAAACAAGTTTTGTAGTTTAGTTAGTAGTAGTCTACCAATACTAATTTCTTAGTTTTGATAACCATACAATGGTTTTGTAATTTGTTAACATTAAGGAAGTTGTTTAAAGTATATATGTGGACTCTCCTATTTATACAACTTTTCTGTAAGCCTAAAATTATTTCAAAATGAAGTTTTAAAAAGTGGTTCTTCCTAGCTGATACAATAAAGAAAGATTTTTATTTTATAGTAGTATAACTAATGTTATATATAAAAGTTTAGCCAAGGATGTTCAGAATTGGAAATGGTCATTTTATTTTTCTATGGCTTCCTTTCCCAATATTCCTCCCTCCCCAGTTTCCAAGTATGTTAAACAACACATGGATAGAAAATTTGGTGCAATTTTATTTATGGATTTAGAACTATAAGTATAATGAAAACCTTGGTATATGTCATTGCATTAATAATAGATTGTGAATAGGAAGGAGATTTTTCAACATTCAACTTTATTCCATGTCTGTTAAACTATGATACTCCTTACCTATAATTCAGTTTTTAAATAGTTTTCCAGCTGTGTTAGATGAAAAAAAAGATGTGAAAGAACATTTTAGAGTAAATGTTTCCCTGCTCTGAATTTTGTTTATCATTAGTCATAGGAAAATAAAATCCTTCATGCTGTCTTCAGTGAAGTTTTAAAAATCCTTATATTAGAGATACAATTATGTATTTCTGAAATACAGAATATTTTCAAATACAGGCTGAAACTTCTGAAATTTTAAAGCTCCTTTTTACACTTCCAGGTTGTTTTTAATTCTCCAGGTACCCACTGCAATTAATTGTTGCATTCCATGAACCTACACTAGAGAAAGCCACCCTATGAAATTAGGTCCCAATACAACATGCTTCTCATTAAATAACTTTAGTTTTGCATTTTACTGTTAGATTCCTTCTGTTTCTTCTTTCTGAGAAGTACCCTTACCATAGCTGTATACATTTCTAGACAATAAAGTCATGTAGCTACTAAAAAGGATGGATTTAAAACAGAGAGAAAATAGGCCAGTTCTCAAAAAAATGTAATACTGCCCATATTTGGTAAACAGAACTAACCCCATTTTGCATTTATGGATAAATAAATGATGGTTCGTAGCCCTGGCCCCGCAATTTGCATTTCAATTGCCTAGTAATGTCCCATCACTTTGCTACTACTTCACAGGGATGTTGGTGATAAGGAATAATTAATGATTTGTTAACAAGATCAGAGCTTTGATTATAATATACAATAGAAGTACAAATTCTATATTTAACTTTTATTTGCCTTTTAATTGCTATGGATTTCTGTGTCTGCTACTAGCTACTTTATCAGACTGAAGAAATGGTTCTTATAATCTCTTATCCTTAGTCCCAGTGGACATTAAAATGTATTTTCTCCAAAATAGAAAAGGCAATCCGGTTCTATTATATGTTGTAAAATGTTGCAGTGCCATCCATTTTAGCTGTGGTTGTCAGTTCACTGGGACAGCATTCTGGGAGTTAAGAAAGAATAAAAATGGCAAACAGAGGATTTACTTGTGTTTTTGTATTGAATGGTTTAAAGGGAGGATACTATTGGCAGGTGGCGAATTCTTAAGATTTAAACATTAGAAAAGGATTTCAGGCAACAAGAAGTTAATGTATTAAACCAAAGCTCATTTAAAATTCTACTTTGTCTGGCTGACTGTCACATTACAGAACAGTCTGCTCAGAATGTCTCCAGTGTCAGTTCTGTGGCCCCACATAGCTTCATATGGCAATTGGCTTGAGTGGTTTCTGGGAAGAGAACAGTTCTGGGCAGTAGCACAAGTCCTAAAATATTGTTGTGACCACTCCTATAAAGTATAGCAATATTATATAGTTACATGCAGTATGTCATTCAAGCCATTTCCATTGCCCAGAAATCATATGGTCAATCTATAGGTTGTCAGTCAAGGTAGTTTTGGTAACTACAAAGTATTGTTTGCTTTTGACAACATTTATATATAATTATATAAAGTGCTTATTCAAAGGATATAGTGTTTTTTAAATGCTAAATAAAGATTGAAAAGCTTTTCATATTCTAGTTCTTCCCTTAAATCATGTTTATGTTGTCACTCACGTGCCCATGGATGGATGTCCCGTGGGATTATACTCTTTAAATGCCTGAGTTGCAGTGTAGTGATCATAAGGACTATGAAGTGTCAAGTACTGTGAAAGAAGGGGAGCACACTCCGTCCTCAGTGTTCATGCAAAAGAAAGTTTTATTCTACTCATTTCTACAGGTCTTTATAGCATACAAGGTAGTTTCCTACGTGACTGTTTTCAGGTATCTCAGGGAGGGTACATTTTTTCTAAAGCCATGAGATGTATTTACATATCTTTAGTCTTAAGGGACAGTTTCTTTGGGGGCTAGATGGGAAACAGTGAGGGCGGAAGACAGGAGCACAGAAGGAGCCCAGCGGGAGCTCAGAGACTATTCCCTCATCTAAACTGCACTACGTTTTCAGACATGCAAAGCTTTTGGCCTTTTCCTAGCCCAGTGTCCACCTTCAGACATCTGGAGCTTTGGAAAGGCCCTGCTCTATAGTTTGTTAAGCCAGGGGGCCTTCCGTGTCTCCACAAAGTACTAGATTTTACCATATGGAAATTGCCAGTTTTGTTGATCAACCTAGTAGTAATGTATCAACTGTGCTAGAATTTAGAAGAGGGCCAAATCTTTAAAGCAGGTGATATGAGCCAGAACCCAAATTTGCAACAACCAGATCAGGGACAGAGAGAAATGACTGTTACAGAAAGTAGAAGCTAATGAGTGATGTATGACTCAGTCCTTTGCTGCAGCAGCCTAAGTGACACTCATCACTGTATTGACAGAAAATATTTGGTCAGCAGATTTTTCATTCTCTGAACGTGTGTTTTCTGTCTGGGATTATATAAATATTTGCAGATAAATTATTTCAAATTTGCTTATGCAGTTGCTTTCCTGACATACCACACAGCAGATTTTTCTTCCCAAACTCTTTGCTGCCTTTCTGAATTTTATAATATTTTACAATATCAAGGTGCTTGCCCCTTAGGGATTGTGCTGGTGTGAATCTCTTATGTACCCCATAAAAGACTATGTTCTTTTTATCCACTCTTGTGGGGGTAGGCCTATTGTGGGTGGGATCTTTTGATTAGGTTGTTCCATGGAGATGTGACCCACCCAGTTGTGGTGGTACCTTTTGATTAGATTATTTCCATGGAGATATGACTCCACCCATTCAAGGTGGGTCTTAATTTATTTACTGGCATCCTCTATGAGAGGATAAAAGGCAGAAACATTTTGAAGAGAGCTAAGAGATGCTTAGAAAGAAAATGCCCAGAGACCATGGAGACAGCCATCAAAACAAGAACCAGGAGAGAAGCTAAGAGGTGAAATCCGGAGTTTGTGCTGGAGAAGCTAAGAGAGACCCCCAGACACTTGGAGAGAAACACCGTGGGAGAAACAAGCAAGGAGACACAGGAGGTAAGCTAAGACCGAAGCCCGGTCTTTCACATCTTTGTTTTCATCTAATACAGCTGGAAAACTATTTAAAAACTGAATTATAGGTAAGGAGTATCATAGTGTAACAGACATGGAATAAAGTTGAATGTTGAAAAATCTCCTTCCTATTCACAATCTACTATTAATGCAATGACATATACCAAGATTTTCGTTATACTTATAGTTCTAAATCCATAAATAAAATAAGACATGTTGGAGAAAGCCACAGAAACCAGAAGCTAACCTCAGGAGAGGCCCAGCAGACTATGGCCAGGTACTTTTCCATGTGACAGAGGAACCCCCAATGCCATCGGCCTTTATTCACTGAAGGTATCATCTTGTTGATGTCTTAGTTTGGACACTTTTATGATCTTAGAACTGTAAATTTGCAATCTAATAAATCCCCTTTATAAAAGCCAATCCATTTTTGGTATTTTGCATTTTGGCAGCTTTAGCAAACTAGAACAGGGACAGCAGGTAGCTCCCAAAACCATCTCCCTGACAGTAAAAACACGTTTTTGTCTATTAACCAGAAATGGAGTTATTTGAAAAAATTTTTTATCATAACCTATTCTTATCTTTTACATGAATCTTTGTTGTTCATACAGTAGTTCACAAAAGTTTAAATTACCATGTGCCATCCAGAGAATTCCTCATTACTGATTCATAATAACTTCATTTGAAGTGCTTTCATAACTTTACATTTAAAGTGCACTTAATGTAATATTTATAAAGTTAATGGGTTGATAATTCTGTAGAACTCTTTTATCTTGAATATGAAAATGCTCAGACCAATTTTTAATCCAGTGTATTTTTCAAAAACCTCAGCTCTCAATATAGCTATTAATCAGAAGCGTTTTGTACTTATTCACTTCCAAACTTGTTAACATTAGCCTATAATCAGAAGCATTTTGTACTTACTCACTTCCAAACTTGTTAATAGTAGCCTAACTTTTTTGGCAATTTGTTCTTTTGTAGCCTTTTGTTTCCAGGATCCTCAAATGATTTTACATGGAACATGTTCACGTTCTTACAATGCATGCCCATGTGGAAAGTAGAGATTGGCAACTACCATTTCCGCTTTCCGGTTGTGAAAGCAGATAAGTGATGTGGCTCATTATTGACAAAAAGAAATAATCCAGTATTCTGAATCTTTTGTTTTAAATTATGATTAAGTGATTGATTGTGTGTATGTTTGTGTTTGAATGCGTTTTCTTACTGAGGAAACTTCACTTTGAGTTATTCTTTCCTTTAGCTTCTTTCGTCAAAATGCAAGAATCTTTCATCTTCAAGTGAACTATGTAACATTTTAAATGTTAAAGGTGTTTTATGGAACATTGAGAAGATTGGAAGGGATGAAGCAGGTTGAAGCAAATATTTTGAATATAAAAAATTGACATGAAACAATTTACAAATGTAATAGAGTATGTAGATGGTCGCATAGGTATTGAAAAATATGTGCTGTTTAGAGAGTATGTGGAAGGCACAACTTTGAAGAAAAAAACTGCTTGCTAAAATTAAACCTAAAATCTGAGGAATATTTTATCCAAAAAAATTAGGAACTTCTACATTATATTAGTTGCCTATTTGATTATAGAAAATTTATAGAAGATATCATTAAGGAATCCTATTTAGTTTCCAACTAATTTTATTCAAAAGAATTTAGAGATATAAATGTCAGTGCTCTAAAAACTTAAATTCAAGACATATAATCTGTATTATGTTTACTGGTAATAACTCTTTGAAATTTTATTTACATTTATCAAAATCTTTCTACCTTTTACCTATGTTTTGCTAAATAATTATATTGAAAGACACTCCTGAAAATTAAACTGTCAAGATAAAATCTTTACTGCTGTAATATAAAATTTAGTGACTCACAAACATGCTGTTCTAGTTTGCTAATGCTGCTGGAATGCAAAACACCAGAAATAGACTGGCTTTTATAAAAGGGGTTTATTTGGTTTCACAGGTACAGTTTAAGGCCATGAAGTGTCCAAGGTAACACATCAGTAATCGGATACCTTCACTGGAGGATGGCCAATGGTGTCCGGAAAACCTCTGTTAGCTGGGAAGGCACGTGGCTGGCATCTGGTTTCAAAATGGCTTTCTCCCAGGACGTTCCTCTCTTGGCTGCAGTTCCTCCAAAATGTCTCCTTAGTTGCTCTTGGGGTGTTTTTCCTCTCACAGCTTCTCTACAGCAAAAGTCTGCTTTCAACGGCTGTCTTCAAACTTTCTCTCATCTGTGGCTCCTGTGCTTTCTTCAAAGTGCCACTCTTGTCTGTAGCTCCTCTTCAAAACATCACTCACAGCTGCACTGAGTTCCCTCTGCCTGTCAGCTCATTTATATGGCTCCACTAATCAAAGCCCACCCTAAATGGGTGGGGCCACGCCTCCATGGAAATATCCAATCAGAGTCATCACCCACAGCTGGGTGGGGCGCATCTCCAAGGAAACACTCAAGGAAATCTAATCAAAACTGATAACGTCTGCCCACACGTGATTACATCAAAGATAATGGCGTTTTGGGGACACAATACATTCAAACTGGCACACATGCCCCAAAATTTGGAATTTAAAAGTGTAAGGCTTAATATTTGTATAGCATATTGTGCGCTAAATATGCATATCATGAAGGCGATACAAAATGATAGACACTGGGGATCATTGGTGGAACAAGTCCATGACACTTGTTCATGGACTTTGCCCTTTTTAACAAAAACCTACATATTAATTAAACATTTGCCTGTTCATTTGTTGTGTTTTTGTTTGTTTCTTTGTTTGTTTGTTTTGAGGATGTATTATGTTTCAGTCACTGTTCTGAGCCCTGAAAAATAATACCGAAGAGGACAGAGAAAATTCCCATCCTTAAGGAACTTACATTTTAATAGAAGAGATAGTCAATACATAAAGCATTTTCAGAAGTAGAGAAAGTCTGGGTGGGAAGAAGCTGGGTTGGAACAGATTTAAGCATTTGAGGAAAGCAAAGATATCCTAAGGCTTGAAGTGATTCAGAGGGAAAAGTGTGAGATGATTTGTTTAAAAAGTCAAGTAGTGGCAGATTATGCAGAGCCCTGAAGGTCACAAGTGGACTTTGGATCTTATTTGAGTGCAGTAGGGTTCATGGCACCGCCACTTGTACTAAACTCATTGTAAGTTGTAATTCTAAAACAATTCTGATTTGGGGTAATCAAGATTTAATGTAAATCAAAGTGTTCAAAATGGGCATTATCTTTGTCTCCAGGTTGTTTCATGGTTGTCCCAAAGCTGAATTTCACAGAGGTTGTCTTAACAGGAAAAGTGTTACATTGATTTATGTATTTATGGAAATAACATTGTATGTTACGTAGGCTCTAAGCATTATACAAAAAAATAAAATATGTAGTCTTTACTAGCTGAATGAGATAACTTACAAAATTTAAATGAGGAATTTTTGAGGAGTAAAGTTTAGTTGCACCATATCGAACTAGTTATGTTCAGTTTTATCCACTCTTTCAGGAGGATATTACCTGGATATAAAGTAGTCAAAGGACAATGTAACAAAGAATGCTTATTGGAACTGAAACATCTATCGTGAAACTGCCTGTCATAGAAACTAAAGTTATAAGGTCATCATAATTTGAATATTTGAAATAGTATTCATTGAAAGAGAGAATAAACTGTTTTATGTTGCTGCTATTGGCACAATTAGGATTAACTGTTCCCCTAGTATATTATAAGATTTCAGTAAATATTAATAAATTTAATGTATTAGTGGATTTAAGTTAATAGGGGAAGTTCTGGGGGAACAAGTTCTAGGTTAATGCAAGGCAGATTTTTCTAACAATTAAAAAAGGTCTAGTTGCCACAATAAAAATTGAATTAAAAAAAGCTTTTAGAGGATTTCTGGGGAGTGACAATGACAGTTGAGTCCCTTTTAATCTTTTCACATTCCCCATAAACACATACCCAGGAATAAGATAGAAAACCCAAAATTCTTTGGGGAACATCTCCAAAAAATTAGGTGACAAAATATCTCCATAAACTCCAAAATACACAGAGGAGAAACTAATGGGAGTAAAATCCAGATTGAGGAGGGCAGGGACAGCATGGTCTGGGAAGGAGAAGGGCTTGATTAAAATTGAGAGGGAAAACTATACATTTTTGTTGTTATTGCTTTGTGAAAACAAAAAAGGAAGCACTTGAGGTCCCTGAGGCTAGAAAAGTTACCTTGGCCCATCCCTCCTTCCTAAAAATATGGATAAATTCATTCAGTATAAAAATGAGCAAGAGAAAAGGATTTCAATTAAATCCCACACCTACCCCAAAAAAGGAGATATTAAAAGCAAAGGACTTGAATAATATCCCTGTGGATAGCATGAAAGTATGCCAGAAAGACTGACTGTAACACTGGTGAAAAACATAACCTAATATTTCAAAATTGGCCTAAAGAAATTGAAATGATAGAAACATGGGGAAAAAAGAAAATTTTAGAAATGAAGTGATTAAAGAAAAGGAAGATTTCAAAATATAGGTGACAGAACTCAAGAAATAATTAGGTATAAGAAAAATGTTTTCAGAAATGAGGTTTGACCCAGAAGGAACACAAACCAAATACTCACAATAGATAATATATTGAGGACAAAATGAAAGGTAAAATGGGAAAATATTAAATAAATGAAGAAAGATAAAAAGGATTTGGAAGAAAATGTTAGATTTAGAAAATAGGCAAAGAAAATCTAATATATGTTTTTAATCATATTTTTTTGTAGTATGTAACATGTATACACAGAAGTTATAACTTTCCAAGTGCAATTTAACAAGCAGTTAGCACATTTCAAAGAACATTATAGGTTACAGTTCCACAGTTTCAGTTATTTCCTTATTATAAAATATAACATATTTACTAAAAGTATATTTCAAAGTATGATTTAAGAAGTAGATATATAGCAAATTTTCAAAGTTGTTATGAGTTATAGTACCATCGTTTCAGTTATTTTCTTATTGTAAAATATAACATATATACAAAAAGGTATAGCTTTCAAATTACAATTTAACAAGTAGCTATAGAATAAATTTCAAAGAATGCTATGTGCTACAGTTCCACGATTTCACTTCTTTCCTGCTAGCTATCTAATACCTCAGCAACTAAGAAAAAGAAAATTATATAAAGATTCAGTATTCATAATCCTTTGTTAAATTCCATCTTGTCTGTTGCTACCCCTTCCTCTAGTTTAATCACTTTCCCAATCTTCAGGGATGTCTAGGCAGTGACCACCCTAACCTGTTCATGTTGAAAATGGGTGCAACTTTTTGAGCAAAGGGGACACAATTTATTTGATGTTCTTGAAGAGGCTATTGCCTCTGGGTTTGGGGACTTAGCTGCCATAGGAGCACTCTGAAGGATTTGAGTTTCTGAAGAATAAACTTAGTGAGTGAAACTTTTATAGAGTCTCAGAAAGGGATCGGGGTATTCTTTAAGGTTTTCAGGACTACTGTTGACTTGGGCTTATCATATTGTGGTCATTTGGCATATCTAAGTGAAGGAATAACCTCCAGGACAGCCTCTTGACTCTATTTGAATTCTCTTAGCCACTGAAACCTTATTTTGTTGCCTTTTTTTTTCCCCCTTTTGGTCAAAAAGGCATTCTCAACCCCTTGATGCCAGGGTCAGGCTCATTTCTGGAATCCATGTCCCACTTCTCCAGGAAGGCTTATTCATCTTGGGGATCCTGTCCCACATCGGGGGGATGGTGATGAATTTATTTGCAGAATTAGGCTTAAAACAAGAAACTCCACATTTGAGCAACAGAAGAGGTTCTCTAGAAATGACTCCTAGGTTTAATTATAGATGGGCTTAGACTCCCCTTTATAACCATAAGGTTCACCTGAGCAAGCCTCAATATCAAGGGTTTGACTTATAAAGTAGGGTGTTCCTCAGTTCATATAGCATATGTTATTTCCATGATAATCCATCCATATCTCACATGATCATCACTTAGTTGTACAGTCCTCATCACTCTCCATTTTAAACAATTCTCATGACCCAAAACATCTTGTAGCTCTTGTCAGCCCTTAATTATTTGTCCCTAGTATTTTTGTGGTACTAGTATGGTATTCCTATTAATTATACTCCCTAGTATGCAATATTTAGATTTTTCCCATATACCCTTCTGTTGTCAACTCTCTGTGCTAGTGTCATACCTTAGAAGTATATCATGCAAGCACCTATCTATATATGTGGTGCTGATCTGTGGGAAACATGCCTTTAAACAACCCCTTTCAATCCTATATGTGTTCAATACAGTTCTGATACTTATCATCCCATTAACAAACAGTCGTCACCCCATCCATTACCATAACTTTGAATTCACCATCATTAACAAAACTGAACATATTAGATTATCATTCCCCCTCACTAGCTACTGTCTGTCACTAGGTCCCCAATATTCTATAAGATAATGATTTTACAATGTTCAGAGAGTTCACAGAAGTGGAAACATACAGTATCTCTTGTGTCTGAATTATTTCACTCAGAATTATATTGTAAAGGTTCATCCATGTTGCCATATGTTTCAGAACCTTGTTGCTTCTTACTTCTGCATAGTATTCCATTGTATGTATATACCACATTTTGTTTATCCACTTGTCTGTTGAAGAACACCTGGATTGTTTCCATCTCTTGGCAATTGTGAATAATGTTGCTATGAGCATCAGAGTAGGTTTATTTGGATTTGTTTATTTGGGGTTTGTTCGACATCTTTGATTTGCATATTTATGTCGTTTAGAAGGGTTGGGAAGTTTTCCTCAACTATGTCTTGAAGCACTTTTCCTAGCCCTTTACCCTTCTCTTCTTCTCCTGGGACACCAGTGATTCTTTTATTTGTTCGCTTCATGTTGTCCATCATTTGAGCTCCATTACAAATTTTTTTTTATTTATTTTTCCATTTGTTCTTTTGCATGATCGCATTCAATTACTCTGTCTTCAAGTTCACGTATCCTTTCTTCTGCCTCTTCAAATCTGCTATTGTGTGTCTCTAGTATATTTTCTTTTAATTCAATTTTATTGGCATTGTTCACATAACATAGAGTCATCCAAAGTGTACAATCAGTTGTTCATGGTACCATTATATAGTTGCGCATTCATCACCACAATTAATTTTTTTTTCAATTTTTATAACATTTTCATTACTCCAGAAAAGATATAAAAATAAGAAGCAAAACTTAAAACATCCCATACCCCTAGCCACCCCCCACCATTATTGACTCATTGTATTGGTATAGTGCATTCGTTACTGTTGATGAAAGAATGTTAAAATACTACTAACGGTAGTACATTGTTTGCAATAGGTGTATTTTAACCATATTTTAACCTCCAATTTTCCTTCTGGTGACATACATGAGTCTAAGCTTCCCCTTTCCACCACATTCACACACCATTCAGCACTGTTAGTTATTCTCACAATAACGTGCTACTGTCACATCTATCCATTTCCAAACACTTAAGTTAAACCTAGTTAAACATTCTGCTCATAATAAGCAACTGCTCACCGTTCTTTAGCTTCATTCTATATCCTGGTAACTTATATTTCATGTCTATGAGATTACATATTATAATGAGTTCATATCAGTGAGACCATATATTATTTGCCCTCTCTGTCAGACTTATTTCACTCAATATAATGCCCTAGAGGTTTTTTCATCAACTCTTTTTTTTAAAGACAGTTTTTTTCAACACCATACATTCCGTCCTAAATAAACAATTGATAGTTCCCTGCATAAACACGTATTTATGCATTCACCACCATCACCACTATCTATATAAGGACATTTCCATTTTTTCCACAAAGAAAGAGTCAAAGAAAGTGGAAAGACAAAGAACAAGAAAAAGAAAGAAAAAAAAAAGATGACAGCTAAAAAGCAGCAAAAGGAAAGATAGAATTAAAATAAAGTTTCATAAAAGAATCAGACATCACCAAATGCCGAGAGTCCCACACCCGTCCCTTATTTCTCCCTCTTACAGGCATCCAGCTTTGGTACATTGCCTCTGCCACATCAAAGGAAGCATAATACAGTGTTTCTGCCAACTATAGTCTCTAGTTTGCTTTGATTGTATTTTATCCCCAATACCACTACATTTTTCACACCTTGCAAGATTGACATTCATTTGTTCTCCTTCATATAAAAACATTTGTACATTTTATCACAATTGTTGAGCACTCTAGGTTTCATTAAGTTATACAGTCCCAGTCTTTATTTTCCCTCTCTCCTTCTGGTATCCCACATGTCCCTAACCTTCCTCTTTCAGCCTTACTCACAGTCATCTTTGTTCAGTGTATTTACATTGTTGTGCTACCATCACCCAAAATTGTGCTCCAAACCTCTCACTCCTGTCTTTTTCTATCTGTCTGTAGTACTTCCTTTAGTATTTCCTGTAGCACAGGTATCTTGTTCACAATCTCTCTCATTGGCTGTTTGTCAGAGAATATTTTAAAATTTCCCTCATATTTGAAGGACAGTTTTGCTGAGTATAGTATTCTTGGTTGGTGGTTTTTCTTTTTCAGTATCTTAAATATATCACCCCACTTCCTTCTTGCCTCCTTGATTTCTGCAGAGAAATCCTCACATAATCTTATCAAGCTTCCTTTGTATGTGATGGATCGCTTTTATCTTGCTGCTTTCAGGATTCTCTCTGTCTTTGACATTGATAATGTGATTATTAAGTGTCTTGGCATAGGTCTGTTCAGATCTATTCTGTTTGGGGTATGCTGCACTTCTTGGGTCTGTAATTTTATATCTTTCATAAGAGATGGGAGATTTTCATTGATTATTTCCTCTGTTATTGCTTCTGCCCATTTTCCCTTCTCTTCTCCTTCTGGGACACCCATGTCTTGTACGTTCATGCGATTCATGTTGTCATTCAATTCCCTGAGACATTGCTCATATTTTTCCATTCTTTTCCCTATCTGTTCTTTTGTGTGTACTGTTTCAGGTGTCTTGTTCTCCAGTTCCTGAGTGTTTTCTTCTGTCTCTTGAGATCTGCTGTTGTTTGTCTCCATTATGTCTTTCATCTCTTGTGTTGTGTCTTTCATTTCCTTAGATTCTGCCAGTTGTTTTTTCAAAACTTTTGATTTCTACCTTATGTTCACCCAGTGTTTTCTTTATAGCCTTCATTTCTTTTTTCCATATCTTCTCTAAACTTGTTGACTTTGTTTATGAATTGATTTATCATATTTCTTTGAAAATCTTTAATAGATTGTTTCATTAAATTGAAACAGTATCTCAACTGTATCTCAGTTGAGGTGTAAGTTTGTTCCTTTGACTGGGCCGTATCTTCATTTTTCCTAGTATGATTTGTAGTTTCCTGTTGTGTAGGCATCTGGTTTCCTTGATTACCCCAATCAGATTTTCCCATACCAGAATGGGCTGAGGTCTCAGAAGGGGCCTATATTCAGTATCGGGTTTCTCTGCGGGTGTGTCTTGGAAGATTGACAATCTGTCCTATGAGGCCTCTGTCTGCTGTGCTTTTCCTAACCTGCTCAACAGGTGGCACCTGTCAGCCTGTCGCTCCCCACTGGTGTAAAGAGGTGTGGCCCCTTTAATTCTCAGCTTAAGTTGTTTCTATTTTGACTTTTTCCCCCCAGGCTCTGGGGTCTGAGTTCTGAAGTCAGGGTATGCCCTAGAGCTGGGCCCCACCTCCTTCCTCTTAGGGAAGATCCATCCCCTAGGGAGTTATCTTCTGCACTTGAATTACTCCTTTGTCTCTTTGATTGTGTATACTCCACCCTTATTTGGGTCAGAGTGTTGCGAACTGAAAATGGCTGGGGCTTTCTCCACTGAGTCACTGAGATTGAGAGAGAGAAAAAGGGAAAGAATGCCCCTTTTCAGAGCCAGTCCAAGGTCCCTCAGTTTTGTCCATTGGCCAGAGATAGCGCCTGATCTTCTGGGCTCCCTTTCCTAGGACACAATTTTTGGCTCTCTAAGGTCAGCTGTCTCTAAAAGTCTCTGTATTTATTTTAATAAAATTTTTTTTCCGTCAGCCCCACCTCCTCTCCGCTGGGAGCTACCTTAGGGTACTTTGCTGCTTGTTAGGGATTTGTCTTTGTTTGTAATTTGTATTCAGCAGTCCACATTTGTTAATTAAAACCCCAGTTGGAGCTAGGCTGAGGTATATTCACTTGCTCTGGGAATGCTGCTTTCTCCCACAGCAAGGTCTTTCAGCTCAGCCTGCCATGGGGATAGGGGGCTCCTGACGTAGTTCCACAATTTTTACTTACAGCTTTTATGCTGCTGTCTCAGCCATTCCACCCATTCCAGGTTGGTGTACAATGTGTGGACAGTCACGGTTGTCCCCCAGCAGTGTTCCAGATTATTTACTAGTTGTTCCCAGTTGTTTATTAGTTGCTCCAGGGGACTAACTAAATTCCACACCTCTCTATGCTGCCATTTTGCCTCCTCCTAGTATATTTTTAATTTGATCCACAGTGTCTTTTATTTCCATAAGGTCTGCTATTTTTTTTTTTTATTTACTCTTTCAAATTCTTCTTTATGCTCTTGTAGAGTCTTCTTGATTTCCTTTATGTCTTTACCCATCTCATTCATGTTCTCAGTGTGCACTGGGGAATGCCTGTCCTGGGACTGTAATACGGGCCCTGAGCAGGCAGGCAGGGCGTCTGATCAAGGGTACCCTGCAGATGGAACATTGGCCCTGCCTGCCCGCTGCCTGCCCACTGTGTGCCCATGAGTCTCTGCAGTATGATAGGGGCTCATGAGCACTGGTATGGCACCTCTCCCTTCACCGCTTCTCACCATTATACCCCCCACACACAGACTTCCATGGCAGGGGGGGAACAGACATTGCTGCTGTGTTCCCTCATGGGAGCTCCCCACTGTCTGACTGTGGGGGATCACTCCCCAGCAAACTGTCAAGGTAGGTGCATGGGAGTGGAGAACCGCTGCTCACTCCCTTGCCCAATGGCAGTTTTGTTGCTGCTTGCCGCAAGGGTCCAATGGGAACACACTCACCGCGTCTCTCCAGTCACTGTCTCTCCTCCATTTTTGTCTGAGTCCCTTCCACGTATTGTGGGCAACCCTCTGTGGCTGTTCACACCCCTAAACCTCAGTCCCTGGTGTCCTCCTGCCCCTTTCTAGTTACTTTCACAGAGGAGAAACCCATTCCACATTCCCTACTCCACCATCTTTCCAGAAGTCTCAATGTATGTTTAAAAAAAGTCCATGAAGAAAAAAACCAAAGCAATAGAACAGAACAAATTCCAAAAATCAGAGCTCAAGGAAACTTTCCTGAAATTAAAGAAAGTACAAATGACTTGACATAAACATGGGAAAATTGAGCCAGAACACCCAATCCCAAGAAACAGTCTGGTAAAACTACTTAAAAGAAAACGAAAAACAAATCTTTAGGTATCCAGGTATAAAGACTAAATTACTTACAATGGAAAGAAAATCAGATTATAATCACAGTTTTTGACATAAATCCTTTATTCCAGAAGATAATCAAAGAATGATTTTATACCCAAGCCCCAACTGATTTTCTGGTATAAAGGTTGCAGTCAACTGTTGTAAACATGTAAGAACCCAGGTGACATCATTCCCATGTACCTATCCTGATGAACCTCCTAGGGAATAGACTGCAGTTAACCAAAATGACTAAAGAGACATCAATGTTAATGACTGGTAATGCATAGTAAGTATTTGTTCAAGTGCACAAACATAAATATGTATTTCTATCAGGAGTATAGTGTAGTATGTAAAGGTTATATACTCAAACATTGTCAATACAATAAAACATTTTTTATGACAAGAGAATGGTTAGAGCATATGAAAATTAGAATAAGCTTGCTGATGACCTCAGGGGTATTAACAGATCAGATGTATGTCTATGGAGGGGAAGGAGAAGAAGAGGTTACAAGCATATTCCAGTATTGCTCGGAGTAAAGAACCAATGTATAGTAGCTTTAAGAAAGATGTTACAAAAGGCATTTGTGTTAAGGTAATCATTAGAAAAACAAACAAACAAACAAAAAGCACTTTGTTAAACAGCATTAGATATACCAAGAGGGAGTGAGAGTGCGTAAATAAAATAGGCTTTATTGTAAAAGACTATTTATGTAATATTACATGAAAATAAAACTGAGGACAAATACATTGATCGTAACAATTAATATAAATGAGCTAGAGTAAAAATATAATTAATCAGAGTAACTAACACAGTCATGCCCACCAATATCCTGTATAAAAGACACTTACCTAACGCAGAGTATTCAGAAAGGTTACAACATTGGGGCAGGGGGCAAAATATAGCAGGCAAATGAAAAAAAAAAAAGGAAAAGGAAAAAACAAAACTAAAACACCAAGTGTACTTGCTCTCTTGATATAGCATGTTGGAAATCAGATGAATAGGTAGATATACTAATGGAAGAGAATAAAAAATCAAGAAATAGCTCCAATTGCATACAGAGATTTAGTATAATGACAAAAACAGTATATCAAATCAGTGAGGAAAAGATGGACTTTTTAATCATTGGTGTTGGGATAACTAAATAGCCATCTGGATCCATTTCTCACAGTGTATATCAGTAAATTCCAACTTATAAGAAATCTAAATGGACAAAAAGAGGAAATAGTAAAAATGCTAAAAGGAAACTGATCTAGTATGGAAAAGTCTCTTGGAACAATGACTCAGAATCCAGAAGCAATTTTTATTTTCATATATTCATATTATATATATCACCATAAAGCAGGTAAAAAAAACAATGAAAATAATTACCACAGTGGATTAAAACTCATTAAATTTGTTTTGATCCAAGAATACAAAATGGTACTAGGGGCAAGAAAAATGACACAAACCTCAATGTCACTTTGACACGTTAGGGAATTAACTTGTTTTGAAAACTGGTAAATAAAGGAAATAAGTATTTATCCTGCCTTTTTTTATACAGATGTACCTCTGCATAATCAAATGGTTGGTAAGAGGAAATTCTTCTCTATAGCTCTATTCTAGTCAGAAATTGAAGAAAGGATGTAAAATCTTAATGTTTTACGACCCTAATGAATTAATGGTTCTAGGCAATGGTTCCTAATATTACCAAAAGAGAGAGAGGCAGACGTTGTATATTTCTTGATGGAAGTATACATATCTAAGAAATAGTCTTGTGAAAAATTTTAAACTGGAATCTGTTAAACTAATTTATGGGAAATATAGTGGCCAAAAGAACACTTTAAATTTCATCATAGAGGTATAATCAGCAAAATCCAGATTGTAGGAAAAGTCCATGGGACAAAATACCTGATTTCTTCCAGAAACTAAAGGAAAAGGAAAAAGAGATGGAAAAGCAGCCTGTGTATTGAGAGATTTGGGAGACATATGTAGATTGTGATTAGAAGAGACAAGTGTAAATAAGTGAAGGAAAGAAAGGAAAAGAAAGGGAGGGAGGGAAACAGGATATAGAGGAAAAGGGAAAGTAAGAGAGGGGAGCATAAAGAAAATCAGTGAAACCTGAATGCTGCCTTGCTAATTGATGATATAAAGAAATTATTAGTAATTTTGTTTAGGTATGATAATAGTATTATGATTATGTTTGTTTGTTTGAAGTCCTGTTTAGTTTCCTGGCAGCTAAAACAAATACAATGCAATGGGTTGGCTTAAATAATTGGAATTTATTAGCTCACAGTTTTGAGACTAAGAGAAGTCCAAAATCGAGGTGCCATCAAGATGATGCTTTTTCCCAGGAGGCTGTGGTGTTCTGGGGCTAGCTGCTGTCGATCTTTGGTCCTAGGCTTTTCTGTCACATGTGATTGCACGTGGTGACCTCTCCTGGCTTCTCAGTTCCATTGACTTCCAGCTTCTGGGTACTCCCTCCAGCTTCCCTCTGTGGCCTTCCAAATAAGGTCTTTATTAGTAGGATTTAGAACCATCCTGATTCAGCTAGGCCACACTGAAGTAATCTCATCAAAAGGTCTATTTAGGATGGGTTCACACCCACAGGAATGGATTAAGATTAAGAACATATTTTTCTGTGGTGTATAACTCCAAGCCCCTATAAGTCCCAATTTTTAGACATAAATACCCAAATATTTATAGATGGAACTTACTCCAAAGTAATTCAAGGTTCTAGGGGCAGTGGGTGAGAGTATAGATGAAATGAGGTTGCTCATGGTTTAAAAATTGTTGAAGGTGGTTGATGGTTATGATGGGTTTATTATTCTATACTCTTCTTTCTACTTTTGCATATGTTTGAAATTTTATAGTTAAAAAAGTGTGTAAAAGTGGAACCTACTGTCCTACAGAAGAATGAATTCCATGCCACTGGACTCGGTGTTCTGAATCAATAGTCTGCAGCGCAGCCAAGAATTTGTGTTTTGAGCAAGCGCATCAGGTGTTTCTAAAATCAACCAGGATTAAAAACCTCTTGGCCAGATCATTTCTAAATTCCCTTCTCATCTGAGCTTTCTAAATCTGTGTTTGTTTGAATAGTCTGAACAAGATATGCTACAGAAATTTGAGGACAAAATAGTCGGAGTAACCATAAAGCCTTGGTAATAAGCAAAGTGAAACTTGAGACCTTGAAAGATAGTTCAAATTTGAAAGATAGAGTGTGTCTCAAGTCCATTCATTCACTCAGCATATCTTTCTTTAGTGTTTCCTCAGTGTTAAACAGTGTACTAAGCACTGGTATATGGTTGTGAACCAAATATTAAAAATCCCTGTCTTTAAGGGATTTGCAGTTTAGTAGAGGGGGAAAGGTGTTAAGCAAGAAAACAAAGTCTAAGTACTATAAAGAAAATAAAGCCAAGTAACAGGTTAAAGAATGGTAGGAAGCACAGAACTACTAGATAAGGGTAACACTAGAAACCTATATTTTTCAAAAGCACCCCAGAATAGTTTACATATTAAACATGAGGACATTAAGGCTAGCTAGAGTAGAGGACCTCTAAAGGGAAGAAGTAGAAAATTTTAAAAGATTGGTTGGTCCCAGCTTATGGCAAATTTGCTAGGGTTCTAAATTTGTATTTCCTTGGTCCTAGGTAGTGAGAATTTACTAAAATTTGAATAAGGGAGTAATATGAAAAAAGCAGTTTTTGAGGAAGAATAATGTGCCAGTGATGTACTGAATGTGTTTGAAAAGAGAACCTAGAGCCAGAGATGTGAATTCATAGGCCAGTGTAATGTTCTAGATTTATAACTGACATTATATTGTTCTTTACAGTTATAGAGCCTCTTTCAGTACATACCCACTCTACCACAGGTAGAACAGGTACAGAATTAAATCATATGAATGTGAAAGACATCAGAAAGAGCCAAAAGGATTTGATGGCTACTGGATATGGGTGAGAAAAAAATAAGAACCTAAACATGACTGTCTGTGACCAGGTGTGCCGGTTTGAGTGTATTGTGTTCCCCAAATGCCATTATCTTTGTGGTCTTGGGTGGGGCAGAAATTTTGGTGCTGGTTAGATTTGCTTGGAATGTGCTCCACCCAGCTCTGGGTGATAATTTTGATGAGATGTTCCCATGGAGGCGTGGCCCCGCCCATTCAGGGTGGACCTTCATCAGTGGAGCTATATAAATGAGCTGATTCAAAGAAAGTGAATTGAGTGCAGCTGTGAGTGGTGTTTTGAGGAGGAGCAAGCTTGCTGGAGAGGAACGTCCTGGGAGAAAGCCATTTTGAGGCCGGAGCTTTGGAGCAGATGCCAGCTGCCTTCCTAGCTAGCAGAGGTTTTCCAGATGCCATTGGCCATCCTCTGGTGAAGGTACCCGATTGTTGAGGTGTTACCTTGGACGTTTTGTGGCTTTAAGACTATAACTGTGTAGCAAAATAAACCCCTGTTTTATAAAAGCCTATCCATTTCTGGTGTTTTGCATTCTGCAGCATTAGCAAAGTAGAACACCAGGTGTAACAAATATTGAGAAGTCAGGGGAAACAACAGAGGAGAGATCTTAAGAAAGTGGAGAATGCACTAACCCAGGCCTCTTATTTGGAGGATGAGGAAACCAGACCCAGAGAAGTTTATTCATATTTGCCTAAGGTCAAATGTTAATGCTCGTGACCTTTTGATTCTCCATCTTTCCACTCTCCCACATTCCTCACTTTGGTTTTAGACTTGTTTTAGTTTTGACTGCTGCTGTGGCAAATTACCACAGACCTCATGACTTAAACATTACATATTTATTATCTTACAGTTCTGGAAGTCAGAGGTACAACATGGGTCTCACTGGGCTAAAATCAAGGTGTTGGCAGGGCTGTATTCTTTTCTGGAGGCTCTGGGGCAGAATCCTTTCCCCTGCCTTTTCTACCTTCTAGAAGCCACCCTCATTCCTTGGCTCATGCCCCCCTTTTCCTCCATGTTCGAAGTCAGCAACCGTGCATTTCTCTGACCATTTTTCCATAGCCACGTGTCCTTCCAATTTTAAGGATACTTGTGATTATATTGGGCCCACTGGGATAATCCAAGATAATTTCTTTAGTTTAAGGTCAGCTGATTATGAACCTTAATTCCACTGGCAACCTTAAACCATTTGCCGTGTAACCTAACATAGTCACAGGTTTTAGGAATTATTCTACCCGTCACAGACCTATTGAATCAACTTTAAACAGTCCAGAAGATATGTGGAAATGTGGGACCTGTAAAACATCCAATTATATGACAAGAATTTCCTTATAATTTAAATGTAAATTCAAGGAATTATTACAAAATTCTAAAATTTTAGTTATGAGAAGGCATTGAATATTTTAGTTATAGGTGATTCCGCATACCATGTCTCCCTAACCTCTTACTGTTAAATAAAATCTCACTTGCTTTTTGTATCCAAATTTTTAAATTAGAGGTCTCTATTACATTGAATTTTGAGAAACTAGCCCTCTTCAAAGTACTCCCCAACATTTGTGGAAGTCCTTGAAGGAGAGCCTTTCACGTGTTCCTGGAAGCCATCATGATCTGCTGCTCCCCAGCTCCCATTTGTCCATGCCAGGGGCCCTCAAAGCCACTTGCTGAAGCCACATGCAACATTTATTAAGCAATTGCCCTGTGTCTGCATTCACTCAGTGCTATATGTGCATATCATCTCATTTAATTCCCACTACAAATCTATGAGGTAGGGACTATTTTCTCCATTCTACAGATAAGGAAGTGGCAGCTCAGAGAGTTCTGTAAATTGCATAATAGAGTTGTCTTACTCCAGAGTGTCTGCCCTCACCGAATGCACTGTGTCATTCTCAGTGCAAGGGAACTAATTTGTTACTGTGGTCCTTGGACCAACTTCAGTATTAGAACCATCCAGATAAAAGGGTGTTAAATCAGACTCAGAGGGTGCTCTTTGAGGAGACAGGCTCTTCAGAGAACTAGAACATAAAGCTAGTGACAAAGAAAATATTCAGGTCTTACCTGTGTCTTCACTTTGCCCTCACAAGATGAGGTCTTTACTCGAGTTGATTCAAGAACCAGGAGCTCCCAATATACCAAATGTACATAAATATTTCTTTAACAGAAATGTTAGATTGCTAGTTTAAGTTTTCCACGGTGACTTTTTAAGTCCCAAGTATAAAAGAGTATGAGGTAGGAAGACTAGTATTTCTCAGGACTGGTGGAGCTCAGCATGCTGAATGGCCAGCAGTTCTGTATCCTGCGAGTGCTTTTTGAGTCATGTTCTTAGAGGCTGCACTAGTGCTAAAAGCACACGGTCACCAGGTAGTTGCCAGGGCACAGTGCATCGAAGCTGAAGTACTTTCATATAATTTTCCTGGTGTGATTTGTGTTGCTAAATTTGTTTTTGAATCATGAGTATTGTATCGTGATATAGTTCCTGTTAACAAAAATAAATCAGTAGCTCATAGTGGTTCATTGAAGAGTAAAAATTAGTGATAAAAACAGTGTTATAAATGTGAAAAGTGAACAAGACTCCTGTGTATGTGTGTATTTAATGAGGAGTGTGCGGGGGGTAGGTATTTGTGTGTATGAATGTGTGTGGTAAATCTCTGGGTACTGGGTTAAGTAAAACTTCAGATTTGATGATTTTGTGGAAACAACTGGAAAAAAAAGTGTGAATAAGACACATGATGTATATCTGAGATCTGGATTTTATTTGTCTGGCAGGCCATTGTCCCTAATCCCCTATTGTGTTGTCTGTCTTGAAATTTTGTCAAATTTGGCATAAAGCTATTATATTGTTTGGCTTAAAAATTAAGATTTTATCTAAAACAGATCCAAAATAATGCCTTCCATAATACCTGGATGAATTTTGTTTTTAAAGTTGAAGAAATCAAACTATACGATATTTTTCAGAGTTTTACACATTATAGCCAAAAATAGGTGCAAGTCCCACTATTGCCAAGAAACTTATAATGGCATATATTATTTTTTTAAAGAAAGCCTACAAGCTATTGGCAGAATTCCTTCATCAAATGATCATTGCACAAAGTCAGTGTTATAAAATTTGAAAGCACAATTATTGGTTTGTGCATATTAGATTAGATATTTGGCTTGCACTTATCTGCCCGGGATCTGTAGGTATCTTAAACATAAATCTTAACATTTTCTCAATGACTCAGGGTCGTAATTTTGAACCTCATTTATTATGGTGTCTGTGTTATCATAGAAGGAGCACTGGTTTTGGGGACAGGAGATTTGGCTTCTGGACCCGCCCATGCCACTTGCTCTTTAATTTAGAGTATTCTGTATAACCTCTTTGAGCCTGTTTTCTGATCAGCTTAATGAGGAGTGTGGACCATTCAAGCTCTTGACTTTTATAAAAATATGATGCATGGAAAGTTTTTGCTCTATGGCTTTTGCTGTAGATGGAGGTGGTGTGGTATATGGGACTAAATGTTTTCTTCAGTAGCCATGAAATTTGCTTGTCAGTGGTGGGAATATTTTCTCTTTTTCCTGCCTCTGTAATATAGTTCTGTATACAAGCATTTAAGCTAGTATAGTTAGATTCTCTCCATAAATTGAAACAAGTCTGATCTTAAGCTCATTTACTGTCTTAGAATAGAATTGATCTTGCTTTCACATTTGATTCACCCTCTACAGATTTTGAGAGGAAGAAAAGTAGCATTGCTAGCTCAGTTTGACTAGTCCAGAGTTAGCAGGGAGAAGGATAGAAAAACAGTTGTTATAATATCTGTGTTCAAATACATGTAAATCATTCAAATAAACAATTTAGGTCAACCTTAAAGTACACTGCCCATTAACTTTTTACCTGTCATACATGTTAAAATGATCTAGTACTCTCTTGATTGTCACAAACTCAATTTACAGTTTCTTGGATTATCAGGAGAAAACAGTGATGTGTTTCATTTGTAATATTAAACATAAAATCCCTTTGCAGGTATCATCTTAACTGTGGGATATTACATAGCCTGTTAATTTTAAGTAAATATTGTACACAATGTAATGGACACAATAGAGAACTTCAAGTCAGATGACCCTTGTTCTGGCATCACTAACAGTATGATCTAGAATAAGTTATTTAAGATTTCTGAGAAGCAATTTTCCTCATCTTCAAAATGGAACCCAATATCATATTCCTCAGAGGGATTTTTTCAAGATTAGGTGAAATATTGCATGGAAAGCACCCAGCACAGGACCTACCACCCACTGGCATTCAGTATAGACTATTTCCCTTCTTCTCCCTTCCCTTCCATTCATTTTACTTTTTTTCCTTACCGTTTACCAAAATGCTTTATATCTTATTTTGAAAGGACTGTAGCCCAAGTAGTTTTCCTTGCTTTCTGCATTTAAGAAGACATTTTTCAGGTCTTAGTATAACATACAAATAAATGTATCTGTGTATGAAGGACATAGTTAAGGAATGATTTCTGTGTAATTATATGCAGAGAGATGGAGGGAGAGGAGTGTGGTATGTCAAGAGCCTGCCCTGTGTTAGGCATGGTTCATGCTTTCTCATTTAATACTCCCCTTAACTCAAGAGAAAGACCTTATCCCCATCTTATTTTATCTCATTAGATGTGGAAACTAATACCCAGGTTAAGTTCCCCAAGATCAAACTGTTATCAAATTGTAGGCTTGGGATTAGCATCCAATTCTGACTCCATAGCTCTCTACTACTGTCCCTGGATTTGCAGTCACTGGAGAGAGAAGGGTAGCTTTTGCCTCCTTACTAGAAGGGGGAAGGAGGAAAGTGTGGAGTGGGGGAACCCATTGGAATCACCTGGAGGGCATTTTCAAATTCTACTCTTGACCTTATGCTTTCCCCAAATTTTGATATCCCCATCCTGCCATATTAAGGCACAGTTAGGGTAATATGTCAGATTCTTCAAGTTTGTTAGGATAGAAAAGAAGAATGAGCACCATTGTTGTATGATACACTGCCAAGACATGACATTATCATATAAGTAATTATATAAAATTAAATCCAAACATGGATGCAAAGTCTTAAAAATATTTTGACACTGTAATTTAATTTTTATTGTTCCTAGATATTTTTGAATTTGGGCATTTCTATTTCTTCTGTATGTAATTTAAGAAGTAAATAATGTATGTTTTTTTTTTTTTAGGTTGCACTTAGCTATCAATGACTAGAATAATAGGAAATATATTTCTTATTTTGGTTTATAGCATTACTTGTTTCAACTTTTATTGAAATTAAAGACTTTTATAGTGCTTTTTAATCTAAATTTTATTATATAAAAGAGTTAACTAGTGAAAATCAAGATCTATACAACAGTTTTGCAGGTTTATAAGAATTTCATAATGTTTAGTAAAAAGGAGCCATAGTTGAGGAAAAATTAAAAGAAAACCGTACACAAGCCAATAAAGTATGAAGAGGCAGCTAATTGCTTCCTGTTCCTTTCAAAATTACCCAGCCTGAAAAAAGATAGCACATATTGATTTCCTGTGTAGTAAATGTCCCATTGTCTCTCTTCCTCTGTCACCCAGAGAAACACACACTCACACCCACTATGCACGCACACACGGCAGTAGTGGCAAGGAACTGCATATCTAACCTCTTCTGTGATCAAACTTATGTAATAACAAAATTCAAGTGGAATCGTTTTCTTCCTTTTCATTTTCTTCCTTTGGCATAAAATTATGGAAACATACCAAAAGAATGGCAGTGTAGTGTGATCTTGAATGTATATGTTTGTTTGTTTTTAAGCTCAAAGGAAAGACAAGTTCCCAAATGAAAAAGTATTTTCTGATAATATAGTATCAATCTATTTATATGTATGTAGACGTGATATTAGATAGAATATCAAAATTTAGCTTGTCTCTGATGATTTTTTTTTTTTTTTTTGGAAATTAATGTGAAGGCATACAAATTCAAACTGTACTCTGCTTACTTCTTGAAGGACCCACCAATCTAGAGAATGGGAGCTTTATTCATGTAATATGTTGTTTTCACTGTTGTGTAGATTCTGTCCTGCTATTCGGGGTTTTTTCTATGAGCATCTGATTTATTTTTTTCTCCACGTAGACTTTGAAATTCTAGCTTAGATTGTCCTAAAGCCAGATTAGGAATATTAGTGGAAGGATCCAAAAAAAAAAAATCTCATGAAGCAAGCCGCTCTGGTAGGTAATCTGTAATAATTCATGTAAATTTATAGGTTTCAGAAGTGTTAACAGCATGTGTACATTTCTTTCTTGTCTTGAATGTAAATTATCACCTGTGATTTTGAATTATCTGTGTTTCCTGGTTGCTTCTATAGCTCAAACAGTCAGGAGTCTATCATTTTATAGTACCTCTTGCTTTACCTTGGAAGAATCTGAGTATCTTTATTTGCAGATGAGAGAATATTTTGTGATTGGAATGACTCCGTGCATCCTTTTTTTAACATGTATAGATCCCCAAGTATTTCTTTGGAAATATGTTTGCCCTTTCTCTAGTTTAGCATTAACATCTATTCTCAAGAGAGCTCTGTTTCAGATTTCCACAGAGATTTGTTGACGGTTCTCTTGTAAACACACCAGCACCCTTTCATTGCAGAATTCTGATTATAGACTTGGCTGCTCTAGCAAGGCTGCTATTTACTGGCGAGTTCCCATTAACTTAGCCTCCACTCCTGGGTTAGATAATGGACTCAAAGGTTAAGAGTAGAGGATCCTCAGCAGCTCCAATCAGCAGGGCTTTTCCAGGGCTAATTACCTCTTTACTGCACTGACTCTAATGTGACATGTTTATTGCCTTAACTAACAACTCATTAGCTTAGTTGATGTTTTTGTCAATATTAATTCGTTCATTTAAGCCAAGTCAAAGCTTAAACAAAGATGTCCAGTCTGAGAAACAGGCAGCCGAGTGACTTTTGTTTGCTCATCTTTTTTTTTTTCCTTACTCAACTTTAGTAAAATAAATGTGTAGGAAGGAAATACTTAGAGTACATGTATTGACAGTGTTGATATTTGTCCACTTACCAGCACATGAAACAATTCTGAATTTGTTTGAACAATGTTTTCATTGCTCGGTATCTTCAAAGGTTACCCTTGTCTCTTTATCACAGCATACTTAATATTTGGTATCAACTAAGGGCATACAATTTATAGTCTTTGACTAAATATCTGTAAAGGGTTAACATTCAGCAGTTTCTTGTTCCAGTTGAACACTTTACTGTGGTTATTAAAAAATAGATCAAATGGTTTTTTATATGATTTTAATATCCATTGGACTACTGTAAAATTACTATGAGATTTATCTTGTAATGATGGCTAACTTAATTAAACTATGTGAATTATGTAAAAGAGGCAATTATGAAGTTATAATGAAATATTTTACTTCTGTTCAGGTTTTTGCCATACCTTAGTTAAGGTTAATGGTATTTCCTGAAGAATGCCATTGCTTTAGTTTCATATACTTTTTTTTTAAATGCAATTTTATTGAGATATATTCACACACCATATAATCTATCCAAAGTATACATCAGTGGCTCACAGTATCATCATAAAATTGTGCATTCGTCACCACAGTCAATTTTAGAACATTTCATTACTCCAAAATAAAGAAAAAAAAATAAAAATAAAAGGAAAAAGAACACCCAAAACATCCCATACTTCTATCCCCCCTACTATTTATATAGATTTTTTTTTTTATTTTATTATTCATCTGCTCATATGCTGGGTAAAGGGAGTGTCAGGCACAAGGTTTTCACAGTCACACAATCAAAGCTATATAGTTAGCACAATTATCATCAAGAATCAAGTCTACTGGATTACAGTTCAACAGATTAAGGTATTTCCTTCTAGCTATTCTAATATACTAGAAGCTAAAAAGGAATATCTATATAAAGCATAAGAATAACCTCCAGAATGACCTCTCGACTCTATTTGAAATCTCTTAGCCACTGAAACTTTATTTTGTTTCATATCTCTTCCCCCTTTTGGTCAAGAAGGCATTCTCAAACTCACGATGCCAGGGCCAGATTCATCCCTGGGAATCATGTCTCAGGTTGCCAGGGAGACTTAAACCCCTGGTAGTCATGTCCCACGTAGTGGAGTAGGGTAGTGAGTTTATTTGCAGAGTAGGCTGAGAGAAAAAGGCAACATCTGAACAACAAAAGAGGTGACTCTTAGGCATAATTATAAGTAGGCTTAGCTTCTTCTTTGCAGGAATAAGTTTCAGAAGGGCAAGCCCCAAGATTGAGGACTTGGCTTATTAAATTGGGAATCCCTAATGCTTGCAAGAATATCAAGAATTCCCCAGGTGAGGAAGTTTAATATTTCCACCTTTTCCTCAGTCCCTCAAGGGGACTTTGCAAATACTTTTTTATTTTCTGTTCAAAATACTCTGTAGAATGGTGCAACCGCTCTGGAATGCAGTTTAGCAGTTCCTCAGGAAGCCAAGTATAGAATTGCCATGTGATCCACCAATCCCTTTACCAGGCATATATTGGGAGGAACTGAAGGCTAGGACACAAATAGACATTTGTAAATGGATGTTTATAGCAGCATTATTCATGATTGCCAAGAGATGGAAACAGCCCAAATGTCGATCAACAGAAGAGTGGATAAACAAACTATGATATATACATGTAATGCAATATTACACAACTGTAAGACAATAAAGTCATGACGCATGCAACAACATGGATGAATCTTGAGGACATTATGTTGAGTGAAATTACCCAGAAACAAAAGTACAAATACTGTAAGGTCTCACTAGTATAAACTAACTATAATGAGAAAACTCTGAGAGTCCAAGATGAGAACACAGAACATCAGGGGTAGAAAGAAGGTAGAGATTGGGCATGTGATACTGAAGGAGTACAGGATGTTCAACAGGATTGATTGTAATGATCCAGAAACGGACAGCACAATACTATGTTATATGGTTTCATATAATTTTTAAAATAATAATTAAATTCTAAAAAGCCTTAGAGTAGTACAGGTAGATACAATAACTGAGCATGATCTTTCCTTTGAGTAGTAAGTTGATTACTTTGAAGAAGTACATCAGCATCTTCAGAACCCTGGAATGCGTTTGGCGAGTCCCCCTCTCACAGAATATTTGATGGAGTACAGGTGATCAGAAAGGGTTAAGATGCAATCTGTGAATATCAGACCAGCATGAGGCTGCAAGAGGTTCACCCCGGGAAAGGCCAGCCTCTGCTTTGAAAGCCAGAGACTCACTCGGATTTGTTCGTTCCTAGAGACAGTCAGGGCCAGAGAAGGCTGATAGAAACTACATATAGGAATTGGAATGCCAGGTTATTAATTGGTAGTAAGAAATATTCATAGAAACCAGAACTTATCTTTTTTTAATCCACTCATTATCCACCTATAGAAGGTTACCAATTTATTATGAATAATTATAAGAAATCACTATCACATGAAGTGGGAATACTTAAATCTGTGAAATTATATAAATCATATATGAAATACTCTGACTATATATACCATACCTGCTTTCTCAGCTACCCTTTACTGAATCTGCTTCATTTAGGCTTTTCTCCCTATCACGCTGCTGAAACCTTTTCAGTGAGGTTACCAGTGACTTATACATTACCAAACCCAGTAAGCAGTTCTCAGCCTTCATCCCAGTCTCTTGGGAGCATGTGATAGTTCCAGCCATGTTGAAACTTGGAACTCTTTCTTCATTTGAATTTTGTAACATTGTCATCTTCTGTTTTTCTCCCACTTTGTTGGCCACTTATGCTCATTCTTGATATTCCTATTCCTTCCAACCTATAAAATTTCTTTTGTTCCTAGACTGAATCTGTGGGTATCACATCTAGATCCATGGCTTAAATGCCATTTACATATGGATGATTTCCTAATTTTTAATTCTAGCCCTGGCTCTCCACCGATCTCCAGGCTCATTTATGCAGTGTGTTATCTGACATCTAAGGGTCAACCTCCTTCTCTCCTGTTGTTATTCATTTGAGTAAATGTCACAGCTGTTCATCCAGTTGCTCATGCCACCATTCTTGGAATCATTTTTACTTCCTCTCTTTCTGTCACATACCACATCCAAACCTTAAACAAATCATGTGTGCTCTATCTTTAAAAAAAAACAATTCCAGAACCCAGATACTTCTCACTACTCCATCATTACATTTTAGCCCAAGCCATCATTATCTACTGCCTAGCCATTTTGATAGCCACCCAGTTGGCCTCCTCTTTTCACTCTTGCCCCTCTCCAGTGTGCTATGTACACAGCACCCAGAGTGGCTCTTGGGAAGTTGAAAGCAGATCATGTCCCTCTTCTCCATGTAACCTTCCAATAATTTCTTATAATGACACATTAAAATCCAAAGTTTAAACAGCCCTGAGTGATTAACCCCTTGTCTATCTTTCTGACTCCATGTCCTACCGCTTTCACCATTGTTCCCTTCCATCCAGCCACACTGGACTAGCAGACGCTTCCTGAGGTGTCCCAGCTGTGCTGCCTCAGGGCCTTGAGTACAGTTCTGTCATTCTGGAATGCTTCTCCCTCTGGTTCCCTCAGGACTCATTTCACTGAGGCCTTTGTTCGGATGTCACCTCCCCTGCAGTCCTTCCTTCTCTATCACTTTCTAGCTTCCTACTCTGCTCTATTTTTCTTCATAGCACTTAGTACTGTCTGACATATCTATTCACTCAGTACACCCAAATAGAGTTTAAGCTTAATGAGAGCTCAGACTTTGTTGACCTGGTGCATAGCAGTCTCTCAATAAATACGGAATGAAGAAAAGAACCACTCAGCAGTTAGTTGGCAGAGCCAGAACTAAAATCCTGGTGCTCCTTCATTTTTCTCTCTCTCTTTCACCCATGCCATTCAAAAGTCCTACACCTTTTGTGGGGAGGACATAGAAGTATTTGGACAATTTAGTTAAAGTTTTGGTAGATGGATGGATTTTTGACCTCATAAGCATCTGCTTCTGTTATTTTACTTTATTCCTGGCCCCCAGACAAATAATCAGCACTTTTTCCCTTCCCTAGTTAGAAAAAGGCTATATGCAGCAAGTAATATCCTATTTTTATTTATAGGAAAGTAGGACTTTCTCCTATCAAAAATACCAAAACAAATTGGGGTTAATTTTCAGTGTATGATCACCCGCTCATCTACAGCACAGCCCCCAGCTCCCGGACCGCTTCCTGGCGGTTTTCCGGGGTGAACTCACCCGCTGGTCTGCAACTCAGCTCCCTGCTCCCTGCTCCCCAGCAGGGATTAACCAGATCTTAGTTAATTTGAAACTCAGTAGAACAGAAAAAAAATATTTTTCGAATTAAGGAGAATTTTCATTTTATAGTCTTCTGGTTATAAGACAGGGAACAACTACTTACTTTGAATTAGGCCTGTTTTGATTAAATTGATATTAGATTAATAAGTTTTAAAATGTCTGTTAAATTAATTTCCTAATTTAACAAGGTTATTTTATGCTTTTTATTAAAAGAGATGGCTTATTTTTCATGTGGTACAGGATATAAAATTTTAAAAGCAGTTTTTGATAATTGCGTAGAGTATCCAGTTATAGAAATGTTTGTTAATCTTTCTATATCCATGTATAATGCACAGTACATTAGAATTATTTTTAATCAAATCAAATATGTGACTAAAGCAAAAGAATTCTAGATGACACTCTGCCATCCTTGTTCTTTAATGGATATTATTAAGTAGGAAAAGGCTTTGTTCATTTGGTTACACTTAAATAAGTGGCCAATCATTATTAATTCATTTTGCACTCATTGTAATGGCATAAATCATCATAAATTCTTTTGGTTTAAAGTGCATATAATATGTTCTCCCACAGGAATTTCCTTGTAATTGAGCTATTAATTAATGTACTTTTTTAATATGATCTTTTTTCCCTTCTCTACTATTCAGAGCCAAGGATGATTACTGGGCATTTCTTCATTCATTACTTTCTTTCAGGTATGAGGAACGACTTTACCTCAGCTACACCTATTGACAGGTGCTATGTACTCTCATTCCACACTTCTCTCCTTCAGCCGCTTCAGTTATCAGTGCCTGTTTCTTCTTCTCTCTGGGTGGACTGGTTGCTGGAAGGCTGCTGATGGTCAGAGCTGGCTCTAGAAACTGCCTGTGGGAGAACTGCAGGATTCCTATGAGGTCTTCGTAGAAAGCTGGAAACAAGTGTCATTGATTTTGCAATTTTTTAAGTTTTCCTTTCTTATTTAGTGCCATTTCTGCACAAGTGGACACTGGGTAAAAAATACCACATGATTCTTTTCATGTCTTAATAGGGTCTGTGGTTGTATGAAAATAAAGGTTTGAGGCAATTCAGATGTTTTGTTAGCATATATAACTGGCAGTTAACCTTGTGTGTGTCTGTGTGTGTTTTAAGTAGAGTAATCCAGAAGTCTCTTGTTTCAGGTGCAGTAGAGAGCGCAAGGTGCTACTGTCAGGGACAGTCCCTATCCGTGCATTAGAAACACAGCAGGGGTAAAAAGTGAAATTGTAATACAGAATAGTTATTATCAAATGAATGATGTGGAATATGATATCTGATATTTGTATAAATATAAAACTCTAGTTCTTTGTAGTTTATAAAGCATTTTCATTTCAAAGCATTCAGTAAATATAAGGAACATTAATAAATTTAGTCTGCTCTTTGTGATAAGGATAAATAAATATTCCAGAAAACAAATTCATTTTACCTAACTAGATAAAGACATTAAAGCACGTGTGTATGTGCATGCATGTATGTATTATGGCTTGTATGTTTTTAAAGGGCTAGCCATCATAACCAGCCATATACTTCAAAAACTTTAAAATTTTTCATTTTTCGTTGGTCAGTTCATGATTAGCCATAATATAATACTGTCAGCTTCTTAACCACAGCTTACATAGGCTTTATTTTGCTCTCTTTCTCTCAATCCTTTTTTCGTGTTTAGTATTTTGCTGTTACAGCAAAGTGTGGATATTTTCTTACAGCCTTGCTCTTTTGTAGCACTTTAAAAAAAAACAGATTAAAGTTGGAACACAGCTGTTTGTTTTCCAATGTTCTGAGCCTATAAGTGGGCTTTCTGCATTTCAGTAGTTCGTTTGTACATTTCTAGAGCATGTAGGGGTGGGTGGCTGCTATACTCTGTATTCTCACTGTGAAGCTGGCACCATGTCAGTATTACCCAGCTATCTTCTAGGGAAGAAAGACCTGTAAGATTGACTTGTAAATGCTGAATTCCACACTGTAACAAGTCCAGCCAGGAGCCTGGTGGTATTCTCAGGTAAGAGCCTGTGATTAGTAACAGGGCTTACTAGATGTAACACCTATATAGTGGAAGAATGTACCCTTCTAGTTCCTAAATACAGTGAATGTATTACAAATGGCAGTAGTTTCCAAACTTTTGGATGTCATGGGCCAGTAAAATTTGCAAAAATAATATTTTATGGGATTTAACATGGCATTATAAGTTTTTTGTTTTGCTGAGTACAAACCTAAAAAATGTTATGCTCTTCATCATTTCATAAAGGAAATTTTATTCACCAAAAAAGTAGTAAGAACATAACTTCAGAATAAGCAATTCTTTAAATTGAATAAATTTAGCTTTATGAAAAAAACTTATTACAATGTTCATGTTTTTCCCATTTTACCATAGAGCCATGGAAACTTTGCCGTGGGCTAGCACAGGTCTGTAGCAGGCTCTTGAAATTTCTGATTTATGCATAATTTTGTTGACTGTGCTGGACACATAGCTATATACCAGGTAAAGTAATTTTTAGTGTTTGCCAAAGCAATACTTACACATTAAGTACTTACTATATATTAAGTACTATGCTAAGCCTTATGCCAAATAAAGAAGTATTTTTTTTTTAAATTTCATAAAATCTGGGGAATTTACCAATTTGCAGCTGTGAAAAGGTAACAAAAAATTAATAAACAAATAAACAAATAAAAGGAATTAGCTTGACACTAGAAGAAATACCAAAAGATGGCATATCGTGGTTTGTTCAATTAAATGCATAGACAGTAATTGGTTTATTTAAAAGAGGAATGTCATTCTAAAGTAAGCGGGGTAAGGATGTGACAGAAATTGCTAGCTATCTACCCAATGTCAGTTTTGTTAGAAATGGCAAAGTGTCCGCTAAAAACTGCATTTCCCCCTCTTCCTTGAAACTGTATATGATTTATTTGGCCAGTGAGATGTAATCAGATTTTAAAAGGTGGCTTACTTAACTGGTACATGCCCTTTTGCCCTTCATTCTTCCCCCTTTTCTTGCCTGGAAGATGGAAGCAGTGCTGGATATGGAATTAGCCATTTTGTAACAATGGTACAACCAAGAAAACAAGAACCAGGACAATTACATGGTCTTTGGTATGGCTGTCTTTAGCTGATTACCAGTGGCAGCAGCTTCTCCTTATGTGAAAGAGATAAAATATTCAATTTATTTAATCCTCTGTTTGGGATAGACACCATTAACTGCAGCAGAAATTATTCCCTAATTCAGAAAGAGGGAGTCATTGACTTGAGACAGATCATAAAGGATGTAGTTTGGAATGAATAGTTGGGAAGAGGATCATGAATAATACATGAAAGTTGGAAGGGTGCAAGTTGTATTCAGAGATATGTGCTAGTGGTGAAAGAGGCAGAGGGGCTGAACTTTTTACCCAGGCCTGCAGCTAATCACTTACCATCCATGGTTCTTGGTTCTTGGTTAACTCATCTAAAACATAGGCATAGACCAGATTTTTCTGAAGTCCTTTCCAAATCAAAAATTCCACGATTCAAGTTAATCCCATTTGGCTGAGAATGAGTAGATCAGAATTAAAAAGGCACTGGGTCTTGCCCCCTTTCTAATCACAAGACAGCAAAACATCAATCTTTCTAAAATGAAAATCTGATCATACTACTCCTTTGTTTAAAACCCTTCAAGGGTTCCCCATTGTCGCCAGGATGAACAAATAGCTTAGCATCGCGTATTAGGCCCATTAGGGTCTGGCGCTAATAACCTCTCCAGCTTGTGTCTCACTGTCATACTTCATCTACCCTGCTCACTTCTCCCTCTTCCCCTTGCCTCTCCCAAAGAGACACACACACACACCCCACATGTCTAGCCATATTGAACTACTTGTAACATGATCTTGTCATGTTCTCTCTCATTTCCTGATTTTTGCACATACTGTTCCCTCTACCTCAATTATTTTCTTTCCGTTTTCTTCCCTTCTGATTGGCTAACTCCTTCCTGTTCTTTAGATTTTGGCAGAGAGGTCACGTTCCCCTGCAAGCCTTCTCTTTCCCTCTAAGTGGAGTCAATCTCAGTACCCTATGCTTATAACTCTATTATAGCACTATTCATAATATACTCAACTTTCCTGTTTGCTCATCTATTTCCTGAGCTGGAATGATTTTTTTTTTTTTTTTGAGGAAAGGGGTTTTGTCTTATTCCCTTTTGAGCACCTAGTATAGTATAGTATAGTTCCTGGCCAGTAGATCTACTCAATAAATAGTTATTACATGAATCTTTGGATTGATAGGTTGGGATGAAATTGTAAGTCTTGAATGAAGATCAGACACTTGTTTGAACATTTTAATACTGTTCCTGGAGGCCTTTGGCAAACGGATCAAGTCATGCTCGTGGATGATAGCATCATTCTCCACCTTTCTCACTCCATGAGGTACAATGGAACAGTGATGCATTTATATAAAAGAAATAAATATGTTTTTTTTGTATAAAATTAGATTCCATCAGATACATATTAAAATATGCAGCCTTTGGTGGATATTAAAGGTTTAAGAAAATTGTGGGAGATAAATCTAAAATTCATAAAATTCTGTCATGAGACTTTTTCTATAAATGGGGAAAGTATTGTCATTATCTTAATTTTGGCTTTTGCATCACCTTGGTTCATCTTGCAGAACACTATGTTATGTGGAACCATAAGTTAGAAAAACCCTAAACAAGAGAATACAATATGAGTTGGAAAAAGAATACATATATCTCTTTTTATTTTCATATAACCATTTTTTTAAAGGTTGGTTCCTGAATATCAGCAGAAAGAATATATGAGTAAGAGGTCTGAAGCCTTAGACATCCTAGATTAGCCCTTCAGAAAATCAGTGCCATTGTTGCTGGTAGCAAAAAGTCAGTAATCTGCAAGGCTAGAAATCAAAAGGTTTAACTTGAAAATCCTCATGAACCTCTTTTATTTACATGTTATGATTGGAAAAGTTGTCAGAGACAGATGTGGTATTTTGACATTTGTATGTCTGTGTTTTTCCAAAATAGCTCATTGAAATAAAAATCATACTCTTACTAGTAGATTTCAAATTGGTGTGTAAAATACATCATTCTTTCTCTTGTCCTCTTGGTGCCCCACACAACGTGTAAAAATTGCCCTGCCAGAACTGACTATAGGGATCGTTGCTTTGTGTTACCCAGAGACACCTAAAGAAGGAGAGACACTGCAGGAGAATTTTACTTATGAGGTCATTGAGTAAAATAGAAAGTGATTTAAGGGACCGGAGGGAGTGCTAGAGGGTACCTGCATTTTCTGCCGAGCTGTACATCCTCAGTGGGAGGCACAGACCACGTTGGTGGGCCGCCGCAGGGCCAAGGGTCTTTAGGCAACCCTTACTGATTTCTCTTTCTGTCATTTCATTGGAAGGCAAATGGTCAAATTCCCTGTGCTGTCTTTCCTACTTTGCCAGAAAAATGATGGAAAATATCAAGAAGTCTGCCACTCGTTTATTTTTGCTCTCAGGAAAAAAACTGTCAAAATGGTGAGGAAGCTGCCTCTAGAGTTCACACCACAGAGGCCGTTAGAAACCAGCAAGGTCCCTGGTATTGCCAGAAAGCTCCTACCTGTAATGAGTACAGAAGTGGTAGAGTGCAGTTAAGGAAAATGATGATTGAAATGCTATAAAACATTGTACTTAGGAAACTTAACTTCCCCTTTGCAATATTACTTACCCAGGAGACACCTCCAGGGAGCCCTATTGCTTAGATTAAAAGCCATTGCTGCTGGGTTTTCAGAATGTCTGCAGAAACAGCAGTAGGAGTTTCTCTGCAGCTCTTACAACTTCCTGGAAATAAAGGATAAACAGGAAAGTGGTAGATTTTTTGACATTTTGAAATATCATTCTGACAAACTGGGGCAGTGAACTGCATTAGAAGTACAGATTCAGTAAAGGCAGATTCATTTTTTATACCATGTAAATAGTTTTATTTCGTGTTATCTGTACTGCTTCATAGGAAAACAGAAAGTTGGAGTAGATTCTAGTGTAGCTGTCAAACTGGTCCTTTATGAATTACAAAATGCAATGGATTTATGCTATATATCACATGCTACCCAAACCCAGTGGTAGGTTGAGGTCTGTCTAAAAAGGAATAAAGACATTCCCCTGGGCTCAGGAAGACGGGCTTTGCTATTTTCCATTTTAGGTGCATAATGTGTGCACAGCACCATGCTTGGTGGCGATGGGAAGATGCAAAGTTGTGTGAAATGCAGTCCCAACCTTTAAGAGCTGACAAACTTGCTGAGGAAAAGGGGAATACACAGAAATGCTTACACTTAAAAGACATTATGCGGTGAGGGACATAAAGACCTAAAATAAAGACGAATCTCCTTAACACAGCTACTGTGAGTCCCCCCATCTCTCCAGCCTCGTCTCTGGCCATGTCCCCCAGCACTCCACCTTAATCTCTGTTCCTCAAACTTCTCTGATTCCATGATCTCTTCATACTTTCCCAAATGCCATTCCCTTTCCCTGAAATAGTATCTGCCCTCTTTCTTTAAATGACTCCCTCTCAGCCTCCAGGTCTTAGCTTGAATCTCGTGCCCTCTGGAGAGTGGAGCTCTTCTCTCCCTCACTCCCCTGGACTCAGTTAAGTCCTTACTTTCCCTGTCACAACATCTCTTACTCCATGGGAATTGCATCTGTCTTAGAGGAACTTGTTCAATTATCTGTTTCTTTTTTTGGTTGTCCACTCTATGAAGGAAGGAATTACATCTGTCTTCAGCATACTTTGCATATGGTTTTGAGTTCTGTTCTTTTTACTTAATTATGCCATACATTTCATTTTATTCAATAACCGTGTTTTTAAGACTGCATAATGTTCAGTCTTATGATTGTACCATATTTACTTAACTATTCACCAATTGTTGGACATTTGGGTTTTAATATTTTGCTATTTTGCTATACGTCTTTGCACACATATTTGTCTCAAGTTCCTACCACCTCCTTGGGATAGTTTTCTAGATATAAGATTGCGGAATCAATATATATATAAAAGTTTTAAAGAATTTTTGTATATCCTGTCAAATTGGTTTTCAAGAAGATTGTTCCTGCTGTTTACCTTTTAATTTTGTTTAAAATGTGCTTGTTTTAATCCTATGTTCCCTTAATGAAACTTTTTTGCAAGTAATTTATATACTAGGTAAAAATTTGAAATAGTGCAAAACCATGTACAGCAAAAAAGTAATTACTCAAATAGTGGAATATTATCAGCAGTAAAAAGGAACAATACTTACAGCAACATGGATGAATCTTAAAGACAACATGTTGAGTGAAACAAGGGGACGAATATTGTATGATCTCACTGATATGAAATAATTAGAATAAGCAAACTCATGGAGTCAACATCTAGAATATACGTTACCCAGGGGACTGGGACAGGGTGGGGGAGTTCAGTCTTAAAATACACAGAATTTCTTTTTGGGATGACGGAAAAGTTTTGGTAATGGGTGGTTGTAATGGTAGCACAACATTGTAAATGTAATTAACAGCACAGAATTATCTGTTTGAATGTGATTGAAAGGAGAAATTTTAGGCTGTATATTTGTTACTTAGCTACACAGTGAACCCTAAGTTAAACCTGGACTATAGTTAATAGTATAGTTATTAAAATGTGCTTTCATCAATTGTAACAAATGAACCACATCAATGCAAGGTGTTCATAGTAGGATGGTATGTAGAAATTCTGTATTTTATGCGTGGTTTTTCTGTAAACCCACAACTTCTCTACTAAAAAAAAAAAAAGTAGGGCAATTGTTTTTAAGAAAGCCATTACTGCCTAGAAATATATTTAAGTAAATTCTAAAATGTTCTGATTATAATGCTGATAGACTTTACAAAGCTAATATTATTATTATTTTTTTTTTTTTTTTTTTTTTTTTTACAGACCATAGTCATTCCTGGGCATCCCCAGAACGTTAAATAGCTTATCTGTTCTTCTTGGATTATTGTTCCCCCTTCCTTAATTGCTCTCTATTGCTAGTTCCCCTACATTCTACATTATAAACCATTTGTTTTACATTTCTCAAAGTTCACATTAGTGGTAGCATATAATATTTCTCTTTTTGTGCCTGGCTTATTTCGCTCAGCATTATGTCTTCAAGGTTCATCCATGTTGTCATATGTTTCACGAGATCGTTCCTTCTTACTGCCGCGTAGTATTCCATCGTGTGTATATACCACATTTTATTTATCCACTCATCTGTTGAAGGACATTTGGGTTGTTTCCATCTCTTGGCAATTGTGAATAATGCTGCTATGAACATTGGCGTGCAGATATCTGTTCGTGTCACTGCTTTCCGATCTTCCGGGTATATACCGAGAAGTGCAATCGCTGGATCGAATGGTAACTTTATTTCTAGTTTTCTAAGGAACTGCCAGACTGACTTCCAGAGTGGCTGAACCATTATACAGTCCCACCAACAATGAATAAGAGTTCCAATTTCTCCACATCCCTTCCAGCATTTGTAGTTTCCTGTTTGTTTAATGGCAGCCATTCTAATCGGTGTGAGATGGTATCTCATTGTGGTCTTAATTTGCATCTCTCTAATAGCTAGTGAAGCTGAACATTTTTTCATGTGTTTCTTGGCCATTTGTATTTCCTCTTCAGAGAACTGTCTTTTCATATCTTTTGCCCATTTTATAATTGGGCCGACTGTACTATTGTCATTGAGTTGTAGGATTTCTTTATATATGCAAGATACCAGTCTTTTGTCAGATACATGGTTTCCAAAAATTTTTTCCCATTGAGTTGGCTGCCTCTTTACCTTTTTGAGAAATTCCTTTGAGGTGCAGAAACTTCTAAGCTTGAGGAGTTCCCATTTATCTATTTTCTCTTTTGTTGCTTGTGCTTTGGGTGTAAAGTCTAGGAAGTGGCCGCCTAATACAAGGTCTTGAAGATGTTTTCCTACATTATCTTCTAGGAGTTTTATGGTACTTTCTTTTATATTGAGATCTTTGGTCCATTTTGAGTTAATTTTTGTGTAGGGGGTGAGGCAGGGGTCCTCTTTCATTCTTTTGGATATGGATATCCAACTCTCCCAGCCCCATTTGTTGAAAAGACCATTATGACTCAGTTCAGTGACTTTGGGGGCCTTATCAAAGATCAGTTGGCCATAGATCTGAGGGTCTATCTCTGAATTCTCAATTCGATTCCATTGATCTATATGTCTATCTTTGTGCCAGTACCATGCTGTTTTGGCTACTGTGGCTTTATAATAAGCTTCAAAGTCAGGGAGTGTAAGTCCTCCCACTTCGTTTTTCTTTTTTAGAGTGTCTTTAGCAATTCGAGGCATCTTCCCTTTCCAAATAAATTTGATAACTAGCTTTTCCAAGTCTGCAAAGTAGGTTGTTGGAATTTTGATTGGGATTGCATTGAATCTGTAGATGAGTTTGGGTAGAATTGACATCTTAATGACATTTAGTCTTCCTATCCATGAACATGGAATATTTTTCCATCTTTTAAGGTCCCCTTCTATTTCTTTTAGTAGAGTTATGTAGTTTTCTTTGTATAGGTCTTTTACATCTTTGGTTAAGTTTATTCCTAGGTACTTGATTTTTTTAGTTGCTATTGAAAATGGTATCTTTTTCTTGAGTGTCTCTTCAGTTTGTTCATTTCTAGCATATAGAAACATTACTGACTTATGTGCATTAATCTTGTATCCCGCTACTTTGCTAAATTTGTTTATTAGCTCTAGTAGCTGTATCGTCGATTTCTCAGGGTTTTCTAGATATAAGATCATATCATCTGCAAACAATGACAGTTTTACTTCTTCTTTTCCAATTTGGATGCCTTTTATTTCTTTGTCTTGCCGGATTGCCCTGGCTGGCACTTCCAGCACAATGTTGAATAACAGTGGTGACAGCGGGCATCCTTGTCTTGTTCCTGATCTTAGAGGGAAGGCTTTCAGTCTCTCACCATTGAGTACTATGCTGGCTGTGGGTTTTTCATATATGCTCTTTATCATGTTGAGGAAGTTTCCTTCAATTCCTACCTTTTGAAGTGTTTTTATCAAAAATGGATGTTGGATTTTGTCAAATGCTTTTTCAGCATCTATTGAGATGATCAATTGATTTTTCCCTTTTGACTTGTTAATGTGTTGTAACACATTGATTGATTTTCTTATGTTGAACCATCCTTGCATGCCTGGAATGAACCCCACTTGGTCATGGTGAATGATTTTTTTAATGTGTCTTTGGATTCGATTTGCAAGTATTTTGTTGAGGATTTTTGCATCTATATTCATTAGGGAGATTGGCCGGTAGTTTTCCTTTTTTGTAGCATCTTTGCCTGGTTTCGGTATTAGATTGATGTTGGCTTCATAAAATGAGTTAGGTAGTGTTCCATTTTCTTCAATGTTTTGAAAGAGTTTGAGTAAAATTGGTGTCAGTTCTTTCTGGAAAGTTTGGTAGAATTCCCCCGTGAAGCCATCTGGCCCTGGGCATTTATTTGTGGGAAGCTTTTTGATGACTGATTGGATCTCTTTGCTTGTGATGGGTTGATTGAGGTCTTCTATTTCTTCTCTGGTCAGTCTAGGTTGTTCATATGTTTCCAGGAAATTATCCATTTCCTCTACATTATCCAGTTTGTTGCCATACAGTTGTTCATAGTATCCTCTTATAATTTTTTTAATTTCTTCAGGATCTGCAGTTATGTCACCTTTTTCATTCATTATTTTGTTTATATGGGTCTTCTCTCTTTTTGATTTTGTCAGTCTAGCTAGGGGCTTGTCAATCTTGTTGATCTTCTCAAAGAACTAACTTTGGTGATATTTATCCTCTCTATTGTTTTTTTGTTCTCTATGTCATTTATTTCTGCTTTAATCCTTGTTATTTCTTTTCTTATACTTGGTTTAGGATTGGTTTGCTGTTCATTTTCTAGCTTCTTCAGTTGATCCATTAGTTCTTTGATTTTGGCTCTTTCTTCCATTTTAATATATGCGTTTAGTGCTATAAATTTCCCCCTTAGCACTGCTTTTGCTGCATCCCATAGGTTTTGGTATGTTGTGTTCTCATTTTCATTCATCTCTATATATTTAGCAATTTCTCTTGCTATTTCTTCATTAACCCACTGATTGTTTAGGAGTGTGTTGTTTAACCTCCAGGTATTTGTGAATTTTCTAAGTCTCTGATGGTTATTGACTTCTAATTGTATTCCATTGTGGTCAGAGAATGTGCTTTGAATAATTTCAATCTTTTTAAATTTATTGAGGCTTGTTTTATGTCCCAGCATATGATCTATTCTGGAGAAAGTTCCGGGAGCACTAGACAAGTATGTGTATCCTGGTGATTTGGGATGTAATGTTCTATATATGCTGTTAAATCTAATTCATTTATCAGATTGTTTAGGTTTTCAATTTCCTTATTGGTCTTCTGTCTGGTTGATCTATCTATAGGAGAGAGTGATGTGTTGAGTCTCCCACAATTATTATGGAAACATCCATTGCTTCCTTTAGTTTTGCCAATGTTTCTCTCATGTATTTTATGGCACCTTGATTGGGTACATAAACATTTATGATTGTTATTTCTTCTTGTTGAATTGCCCCTTTTATTAGTATGGAGTGGCCTTCTTTGTCTCTCAAAACATCCCTGCATTTGAAGTCTATTTTATCTGAGATTAATATTGCTACACCTGCTTTCTTTTGGCTGTAGCTTGCATGAAATATTTTTTTCCATCCTTTCACTTTCAGTTTCTTTGTGTCCCTGTGTCTAAGATGAGTCTCTTGTATGCAACATATTGATGGTTCATTTTTTTTGATCCATTCTGCGAATCTATATCTTTTAATTGGGGAGTTTAATCCATTTACATTCAACGTTATAACCATGAAGGCATTTCTTGAATCAGCCATCTTGTCCTTTGGTTTATGTTTGTCATATTTTTCCCCTCTCTCTATTAATATCCTTTATTGTACCCATACCGAATCTCTTTAGTACTGAACCTTTCTCCAAGTCTCTCTGTCTTTTCTTTGTTTCTCTGTCTGTAGGGTTCCCTTTAGTATCTCCAGTAGGGCAGGTCTCTTGTTAGCAAATTCTCTCAGCATTTGTTTGTCTGTGAAAAATTTAAGCTCTCCCTCAAATGTGAAGGAGAGCTTTGCTGGATAAAGTATTCTTGGCTGGAAATTTTTCTCACTCAGAATTTTAAATATATTGTGCCACTGCCTTCTTGCCTCCATGGTGGCTGCTGAGTAGTCACTACTTAGTCTTATGCTGTTTCCTTTGCATGTGGTGAATTGCTTTTCTCTTGCTGCTTTCAGAACTTGCTCCTTCTCTTCTGTGTTTGACAGTGTGATCAGAATATGTCTCGGAGTGGGTTTATTTGGATTTATTCTGTTTGGAGTTCGCTGAGCATTTACGATTTGTGTATTTATGTTGTTTAGAAGATTTGGGAAGTTTTCCCCAACAATTTCTTTGAATACTCTTCCTAGACCTTTACCCTTTTCTTCCCCTTCTGGAACACCAATGAGTCTTATATTCGGACGTTTCATATTATCTATCATATCCCTGAGGTCCATTTCGATTTTTTCAATTTTTTTCCCCATTCTTTCTTTTATGCTTTCATTTTCCATTCTGTCATCTTCCAGGTCACTGATTCGTTGTTCAACTTCCTCTAGTCTTGTACTATGAGTGTCCAGAATCTTTTTTAATTTGGTCAACAGTTTCTTTAATTTCCATAAGATCATCCATTTTTTTATTTAGTCTTGCAATGTCTTCTTTATGCTCTTCTAGGGTCTTCTTGATCTCCTTTGTATCCCGTACTATGGTCTCATTGTTCATCTTTAGTTCTTTGAGTAGCTGCTCTAGGTGCTGTGTCTCTTCTGGTCTTTTGATTTGGGTGCTTGGGCTTGGGTTATCCATATCGTCTGGTTTTTTCATATGCTTTATAATTTTCTGTTGTTTTTGGCCTCTTGGCATTTGCTGAACTTGATAGGGTTCTTTTAGGATTTGTAGACCAATTGCAGTCCTTATCTCTAATTTATCAGATCTACAGCTTCGTGGAGTACACTTTCTCTAACTAACCAGCAGGTGGCGTCCACGAGCCACCTGTTCTCCACAAGCCAGTTCTCCCCTGCTTACCCTTTTTGATGAGTGGGGGAGTGAGTCTTGTGGGGTCCAATTGGTGTACCAAGCTTGCGTGTGTAGTTGGTGTTGCCTGCCCTGTATATGGGGCGTGTTTCTGGGCAGTCAGGGAGTGGGGGTGGCTCTAACAATCAAATCTCCCTGGTGATCCTAAAGTTTTAAAGCTGCTGCAATAATCTAATCCTTCAGTTCAGTCCTGCCAGTTTGTCTCTGCCACTGACCCACAAGTCCTTGGTATTGGTGTATGGCTCCTGAGACTTGCAAGTGGGCCCCTCTTCCAGGCTGTGCACCCCGGGTCCTCTGTTGAGGGATGACTGTGCTATGTCACAGGTGAGTGCCGTCCCCCCAGGGTGGTTCTGGGCTGCTGGGCTGTGTAGGGAGGCTCCCAGTCTGCTGAAATGATGGAGATTTCGCTGATCTCAGCAGTTCGACGTTTTCATGAGTGTTGTATGAAGTATGCCCAAAGTCAGATTGCTCTGTGGTGTCCAGTCCACGCAGTTCCTGGCTTTCTACCTACTTTCCTGGAGGAGTAACTAAAACATAAAGCTCACCAGTCCGCCATCTTGCCCCGCCTCTGGCCTTCCATATTAATTTTAGAATCAGTTTGTTGATATCTCGTTCACAGCGCTGCTTCCCGGGGATGACTGTCAGAAAGGTGCCCAGGGTCAGGGGTTGGCAACTGGGCTTGCCCGCCCCTAGGATCTCACCTGGGGGGGCTTCGCTGTGGCCCAGCTGCAGTCCACAGCCCCGGCGCCTTCCGATTCAAAGCTAATATTATTAACGTATTCATAACCATGGTTGCAGTGGGTTATTATTCACTGTGTATTCTTTTTATTGGAAAAGATTTTAGTTATTACCAGCATTTGAAACAGTATTTTATTTCTAATTCCATTTTGCTTGCTTTTTTGTAAATCAAATTTTGTGTGTTTTTGGTCATCTATTTTTAAATCATCATCCCTGTTACCAAAGACAGTTAGCATTGATTAACAGAAAAGACACTAAAATGAAACCAATTTTCTTAAAGCTTCACTTAGTTCTTTCAAAATTTAGTGCAGAATATAAAGTGATGGGATTGTAGCTTGAAGGATTTTGTATAATTGAGATTTGTGGAGATGCAACTGACACTTTTTTTTTCACACTCTGAATTTGCTAATTGGATGAGATAACAGAGGTGGAAAGGATAATTACTGACCATTTCCAAACCTTGTCTCTCTTTTTATTAAATCATAAAACTCACTTTTAGGTAATGTTTCTCAGTATTGGTGTTAATGGTATTGATGAGATTATTTTTAATCAAACTGCTGCATCCATACCATAAATTGTTTATCTTATAAAGATAGAAAATATTTTAACTGCAAAATATGGTAATCTTTTTTTTTTTAAAATAGCACTCTTTGGGTTTTCTATTTTATTATATGCTGTGCCTGAATTATATAAAAGTAACTTGTAAAATTACATGTAAAAAAGTTGCTTGTAAAAATAACAAATACATCCTTTTTTAATGAAATACCACTTATAGTATATCTTACTTTTTTCCCAACCATACACATAAATAAGGTCAAGATTCTTGTTTTACTTTTCAGTACAGTGATTTTCCCTAATATTGCTGCCCTCTAAATTATCTCCACATTATATACATCTGAAAACTTAGTTACTGTAGACATTCTTTACTGTAAATTTGTGAACATATTCAGAACTTTGGGTATTGATTTTAATCAGGTGGGTGAACCTGACTTAATTATAAGATTGAAATTTAACTAAACAGTACATCCTATCTGGAAATAGAAACTTTACTTTCAAGGAATTCAGATCTTCTCTTTTTTGAGTGACCTTCAGGCTTTCAGTTAAATGTCAGTATGTATAGCCCAGAAATTTGAATGTGATATCCCTGAACAGTTTATGGTTTCCTGAATATAGAACATGGTTGCAGTTACTGACCTATCTGTGTGTGTTTTCCAGTAAACAGATATAATAAGGAAAAGCAAGAAATTTGAAGACCACAGCATAGAAAACAAGCTTTGCTCTTTTCCCGTTGAGATGATATATTTTCTTTCTCTCTCCCTCCCTCTCCCCACATATATACACACACTCTTGCATGTGGGCACTTAAATTGGTTTAAATCTTGTATCTTTTTCCGGAAACCAAATTAACACATTATGACTGGGAAAATAAACATTTAACAATCTTTATATGCTCTAGTGATAAGTTGGTTTAATATCAAAATACCTCCTTGAAGTATTTAATTTTTAAGGTACTTTTTAGACAACAAATGTTGTCTAAATTGTGAGGAAGTATCTTCTGTCCCTGTTGTATCCTTTTGTCCTCTCCTTCCCATCCTCTTCTGTGGGGTTATGATGGACTAGTTTTCTAACTCTAACTCCAGAAATAGAACAGATTCTTTTCCCTTTAAATGAGTCAGTCTTTAGACAGAGACACAGACTCACAGGGTATGTGTAAAGCACAAGAGAGCTTTAACGCAACCTCCCATCTTCCTAAGGTCCAAAAGGAAAGAAACAGGAGGGTCTTTAGCCAAAAAGGAAGTTTCTCATCACTTCAGGCTGAGGTCAGTACACACTGATGGCAACCAAGGATGGGTGGAATCCGGGGATTCTCAACAAAGCTGACTGACTTTTTCCGTTCGTCAGGGGAGAGTTGAGGCATCTTCCACTGGGTTGCAACAGACATGGATTGGGTGCATGCCCTGCTACCTCAGGGAAGCAAGGCAGCTTCAGCACTCCCAGAGTGGTCAGACTTTCTGGGACCTGGGCTCCTCAACCAAAAATACTCCACAGTCATTTAAAGATAGATAGCCAACAGCCAATCACACACTTACATTCAGTTGGGTTACTAATCACTAAATTTAAGCTGTATGAACTGTTTAGATGCAAAAGAAAGGTTAAGAATTACTATATTACGTTATTTGAAGCCATCTCCACTTTGCAGATCATTGAGAGAAACAATTTGTGGAAGTTTAGGATCACTGACATGTTTTGAAATTCTACATACTTATTATTTAATTAAAATACTTTAGAATATGGCATAAAATACTGTAGCCTAACTTTTCTCTTTAAGGAATGTACCCAAATAAATTGCAAACTGGATGTCTTTTATAAAGTTTTCTTGTGCAAAACCTTTTTCAGGTAAAAAAAAAAAAAAAGCCAAAGTGGCTTATATTTTAAAAATATGTTTGAAACAATATGAAAGTAAAATTATTTTATTGCTATACGTTTTATTTTGTAATTTTAGGCAAGGCATTGACATTTCTTCTGCTACAGCCACCGAGTCCCAAACTTCCTCCACACAGCACTATCCGCAGAACAGCTATTGATCTGATTGGGCGAGGTTTCACAGTTTGGGAGCCTTACATGGATGTGTCTGCTGTTCTGATGGGGCTTCTCGAACTTTGTGCTGATGCTGAGAAACAGCTTGCCAAGTAGGTGCTCAGTTCCAGTTAATTTAATTTGTCGTTGGGTTTAGTTTTTGTTTTGTTTTGTTTTCAGGGGTGGGGGGTATTGATTACCCTTTACAAAGTGTGTGTATTTAGTAGATAAAAAATAGACAGAAATCTCAGTATGTGAAATTTTGGATATGGACAATGAAAAGACAGCATTTTTATGCATTTTTAAACACAATGGGGATTTAACCTTGAGCCAATGAATGATCTGTGATATAGTTTTAAACCGTGTTTAGTGTATGTTAAGATATTATTAGCTAATAATAGTAGAAGTAGATTGTTTATAAAAGAAATTGTTTATAAAGAAATATATATATATATATATATATTTGATGCCTGCTTAATAATACTTTGCTAGTAGAGTACCTGGCCAAATAGTTTGGGAAACCACTCCTTCACACTCCTGTTTTTTTTTTTAAAAATCAATTCTGTTGAAGTTTCATTTGCAAACAATAAAATGCACCCATTTAAAGCGTGCAGTTTGATGAATTTTAACAAATGTATCAACTTGTGTAACAACCACCACGATCAAGATACAGAGCATTTCCGTTACCTTTGCAAACGATAAAATGCACCCATTTAAAGTGTGCAGTTTGATGAATTTTAACAAATGTATAAATTTGCGTAACAACCACCATAATCAAGATATAGAACATTTCCGTTACCCTGTGCCCCATCACTGGCCACAGGCAACCACTGTTCTGTATTCCTTTTTTTCTTCTTTTTTTAAATCAAGATATAATTCACATACCCTTTTAAAGTAAAATAAATTCAGTAGTTTTTAGTATATTCACAAAGCATGTTGTAATCTTTGTGCTGACTACTCTGTGCTTAGCAAGTGGAGACCAGATAGGCAACTGAAGGCTATAATGGAAAGCTATGGCTTTGTCTACAGATAACCAACCCACAGACCCAAGACTGATTGGTAGGAGGAGGGTATGCATTTCAGCTGCCCTCCCCAATCACCTCCAATCAGACTGCCGTATAAATCTCTGTCTTCCTAGCTGTGTGCCCTTATGCTGTTCAGCAGATACTTCACCTCCCTGCCTCAGCTCCATCAACAAGTTGGGTGTAATCAAAACACCTGTATTGTAAGGTTGATGTTAAATGTGTATATATTTGCAAAGTGCCTAGAAAAATTTTAGCACATATTAAGAGGTTAATGGATATCACCTATATGGTGGGAGTGCAGGTGGTGATGCCATTATCAGTGTCATAGTGTACAACAGATCAAGAACTGCCCAATTCTACAATGAACAGTTGTCAATGCCAGAATTATTTCTGGATATAGGAGGCCTGAAACTTCCCAAATGAATTTATGAATTGAGAGGGAAGACAAGCTCATAGGTTTGTGCCAAGAGTAAAAGGCAGCTGGCCTTTGTGCAAGGCCCCAGAACATATTCTCACCCCTTTGCCCTCCCCTGTGCTGCAGCTGCCACACACACCCTGTTACCACAGCTCTCCTGATTTATCTTGAGAGGACTTTCACATTTTTTGATTGTCCAAAATGGTGCTTTGACCTAATTTTATTGTCTATTTTCAAATCTAAACGCAATCTCATAAGTATGCACTCTATTTGGTTTCCTGGGAGAGAAGTGATGGGTTTATATTTTGTTTTATTTTGTTTTTAAATAAGTTTACATGAAGCTTATATTATTGGCAAACATAAAGATGCGTTTATGTTTTATCTACATGCAGTATGTCCACAGTTGAAAATACTCTAGTTTTTCGGTAAGTAATTTAAATCTCACCATTGCATCCTTTTGTGTCATGAAGATTAGTATGACTGTCTACGCAGTTCTGAATAAATGAATGTATCAGCATGTAGCCTTGAGGAGTCCAATGTAATTTTCATCATGATAAATTGCATAATAAGCAAGAAAATGTTTGCTTATTAATCTGTAACAAGATTTAGATTGAAAATGGCCTGTTACATCCAGGCTGCAGAGGACTGAGGTGGGGAGAAATAGAGCAGTGATGTGTGCCGGGGGTTAAGTGTGCATCTCACCCTCCTGGTGCCCTGCTGAGCTGCCCCTTTTTGAGCCTGATTTACTGTGTACACAATCACGGTGCTCAACCGCTTCGCTTCTGTCTGTGATGTTACGCTTGCTTTATGAAGAACCTTTTATGTTAGCCTTGTGCTTTTTAAAATTTCAGTTCACCTTGATTGAAAAGGAAAAAACATAGGTAGTGTTTTTGAATTGATGGTGGGTGCGGTGCGGAGGGAGCGCCGGGGCGACCCGTTGAGGCCTCCTGCCTGGTTTCGGAGAGCACAGGTCATGGCCAAGTCTTTTCTTCCTTCCATGCATAGACCTCCCCTGTCAGAGATGACTCCTTAAAAGTCTCCTGCAAAACTGTGTGTGCCTCAAGATTAATAGGGTATTTTTCCAGAATTAATTACATCTTGATTTTAGAAATATGACTTGCAGTTATACATGTTTGAAATCAAAATATCACCAGTTGTTTTCTAATGTTTTCAAATATTTTGCCGAATTTTAAACTATGTTTGTTAATTAGGCAAGCATTTACCAAGTAACTAATAAATGTGAAAAGGGTGAAGTTAAGTGTTGCACGGTGCTACAAAATTGAATCAAACGCAGCTCCTGCCTCCAAGGCATTTGCAGTCTTACAGGAAAGATCAGATCTACCCAGAGATAAGCATGACACAAAGTGAGGAGGAGAGGGGAAGATCAGAGCATGGTGAGATCCGTTGTAGCTGGAGACTCAGAAAGTAGACAAGGAAGAGTTTCATCTGAATCTTTCGTTTGAATGATTATGAGGAGAGGAGGGGAAGGACCCTAGCAAAAGAACGGAGGTAGAGAACACAAGGCATGCCCAGGCGGTGTTAAGAGTACCTTAACACAAATGGTGAGTGAAAGTCAATGTTGCTTTTAACTAATTCTATTCATTAATTCCTTGCAGCACTTAAACTATAGGATGCCCCCAACTAAAGCAGTAACATAACTTCCTTCCCACTTAGCTATGGGGAATGGAATTAGGGTCAAGGCGAGAATTGGTTTTGGCTTTTATTTTATAAAAAGATTGTTACAGTGGGATTTTTCTTTACTTTTAACACCTACCACAAACGTAGCAATAGGTAGGAATGTAGTGGTATGGATGCAGTCCTCTTATTGAATGCCTGCTACCTATGAGTTTTGGTGCTATGCACATCACAGTTGTTCTCATCTAATCATAGAGAAGCTCAAGGAATAGGTATTATTATCCCCATTTTGCAGATAAGATAAATGAATCTGAGAGAAGTGACGACATTTGTCCACAGTAATGCTGTAGTCAGAGAAAACTGCAGGATTCAAACCCAAGTCATGACTCCAAAAGCCATGCTGCTCCTAATACTGTGCTCTCTTGCATTTGGAATCATATGCCTACAGAATTTAAAACCAGTGGAGTACTAAATTTAAAATAACGTATTACAAGGGCATAAACCTGGTCAGCCTTTCAGAATTTACAGTATAGTCTCAGAATTTTTAAATATATTTAATGAATCATTTTCACCAGGGATTTTGCGCCTTCTAGAAAGTAGAAGCTTTATTTAACTATCAGTAAGCTGCTTAAGCACTTGGACCATGTATTATCTGTTCATCCTTATTTATTCATAACACTTCCCAAATGATTTGCCTGCAATAGATGTTTGATGAATAGTCATGGAATTTTAGAGATGAACTTCTCCTTCAACAGCATCTGATCCAATACCTTCAATACCTATTAAATAAAATAAGGTCTAGAGACATTAAACAACTTCTCCAAAGCCACACTTTAACTATAAAAGCCAAGACTATCTCTCAGGTTTCCTGACTTCCAGTTTGCTCCTCCCATACCATATAGTTATGTCACTCTATATGATAACAAGGGATCCACAGGTAGACTCTTATGGAAGGATATTTTTAAATGAATGATTCTGGCTGCTTGTTCATGATGGATGCTTTAATACAAAAATGAGACTCTAGTTCATTAAAATCATAAATTGACCCATCCCCAGCTAGATGAGAGAAAAATAGAAACGTAATATTATCTTTTCTATAAATCCACAATTTTATTAGGTCAGCATTCTGATACTATAAGAGAAACAGTAGAAATTTATTTTTTTTCAAAGGAAAGAAGTCTTCGTGTTTTTGGAAGGCTAGATTTACATCTACCTTTGGTCTGATTTTGATTCAGTTTACCTGGTTTATGTTGCAGGGCCTTTGCTCTGAAAGAGAACAGCAGAGCAGTGCTGGTGACACTTTCCCCACCTCCTGCCTTAGGTGAGGGGCATTAGTGAATTAGAAAAACTTTTGTTTTTCTGGGATATTCACAGTTTACCAAACATTAAGAGAAAAATATACAGTCACCGGAGACCTAGGCCAGGTCTGATAATGTACACCTAAGCACCGTCCATTAGAAAGATTCTTCTTGAACTCTGTACAGAGTTAGAGAAAAGGATTTGAATTTTCAACTCAAATCCCAAGTTTTTTTGTTTTAATCTGGGGAGTGAGAGTAGTGAAAGGAATGCATCATACAAACACTAAGATACTTTAAGATTATATATTTGAATTTTTTTCCCGTTGATATGAAATTTATTTTTAACAGATAATTTATGATCCAAGGAAGCCAGATAACTAAATAATATTGGCATAGTTTTTATTCACTATAATGTCTACAGCATAAAGGAAAAAGTTCTAAAAGATATGTGCCGAGATGAGGAACTGCCTCCTCTGAGTTTATCAAGTTAAGATCCAACATGACAGAGAAGAATTGAAGATTCCTTATTAAAGACAATTGTTAACATGCCTGTTTCACCTGGGAGGGGTAAAATAGAATTCCCAGAGGTTAGGTAAATTATCTATGCATATTCAAATCCTTTTTGTCATCTTTGTTTTTTGATGGGGAGTGTTTTCAGTGACCTGTTATTGTTGACCAAGGGCTCTTCAATGGAAGTTTATGTGTTTTTTTCCCCTGAATATTCTTTACAGCATTCCTTAACTTGACAGATGGTGAAGCCTGACAATTTTAGATGGTGTCATTTAACCAAAGTGTTCTTACATGCAACTTTTGAAATACTTTTACTTCAGTGGAGTAAGGGATTAATGAGCAGTCATGTTAAGAGTGAGCTCCGCTTGAGTGGACTATTTTTCTATTCATGGTTTTTATTTATAATATCTGTCAACTCTGGTATTTCATATTGGATATGTATACTGAAACGCTGAGTAAAAGAGAGAGTTTGTCGTGTCCTATTTTTTTAAAATAAAGACTGAAATCAAAGAGCCATCATATACACTTATATAATAAATGGTCTGCATAATAGCTAGATGAGCAGGATGAAAAGAGAGAATCATCAGAATCAAATAAAAAGAGTGAGTCCCGTGTTTACATACAGGTTCCCGTATAAGGCAGATACCACTTTAATTTCAAACCTCTGATAAGAGAATCCTTCTTCATTCAGTTAGAATTCCACATTAAAATATTTTACACACACAATGCACTCTTGACTTTAAAGATAAGTACATGCAGAATTAGACTGCGTCTGTTGGGACTGTCAGATCAATTACTTTGACTTCATTGCTTGGTCAATTTGGTCAAATAACTGGCTAAGTGATTTTTTTTTCCTGCTGCATTTGTTAGGTAACTTCATTTAGTGCATAACTATTGAGCTACCACTGTGTCCAAGGGCTGTCCTAGGCACTGTAGAAGGATACGCAGGAGGAAAAGACATAGTCCCTCTCTGCACAAGTTGTACAATACAGATCATAAAGCCTGCTGGACTGTGTCTCAGTGCTAAGGGCCCAGAGTAAACAGGTCTGTTGTTTGTATTCTGTTTCAGTTAAGAGGACAACTGGATGCTATAGTAATCATAGACTGCCATATGGAGAAGAAAAGAAATGAACAGCAGAGAGGGAGGAAAGTGTACTAATGGGAAAAGGGGTGGAAGAGAAGCATTGGGAAAATTCTGGAATAAAAAAGTGGGAACAGAATTTTAGGGACCAGCTTTGCAATTAGCCTAGCCTCAAGAGCATTGTTGTTGAAAGACTGAGTTACGAATTAGTGAAACTGGATTATGGAGAACCCAGAATCTTAAGCCAAGTTTAAGATTTTTCTTACAAGTAGTAGGGAGCCCCTGGAGGTTTTTAAGCAGGATAACCATGGAATAAAGTTAGTGCTTTGTTAAAGTTACTCTGGTGGTGTTGCATTGAGTAGACCAGAGGGGAGAAACAAGGTTTTTCTTCCTCCTCGCTGTCGTGGCAGGCCCTTTCAAGGGGGCCACACTCACATCTCTCCCACTCCTTGCACTGTGGATGTTCTAACACTGCAGACCCCTGACCTCAGAGCAGTAGATCTGTCCACTCTGCATCCTGCCCACGAACTGCCAGGCACTGATGGAGGGCATCACTCAGATGCACACATCGATGCCCCTACAGACTGTTGGTTTTTCCAGCTTCCCCTGAACTTCTTGGGCGATACTTGCACGTCTTTGATTAGCTTCTTTTCCCATTATCTTATGGCTTCTCTTTCAGACCCCTGCCACACAGCACCCAACTTTACCACTTTTCTTGCTATAACAAGTTTACTGATTCTCCCTAATTCACAAGATCATTTGCTGAGGTGGAGGAACAGCGCTTTGTGGCTAGGCCTTTGCCTTGAGGCCAGTGGCTTGCTGTTAACTCATGTCATTTTCCTTTCACTTTGTCTGTTAGAGGGAAGCATCTTTGGTCAGAAGCAGCAAATTGCACGCATAAAATAGGACAGGTGTAAGCACACTCAGTATAGGTCAGGCACAAGCGTAGGTGTATTTGCACATGTTATCTCCTTTAATCTATTGATTAATCCTGTGAGGTTGGTATTTTATCATTTCCATTTTACAGGAATGTGCCTCCTCAGCCTTGGGTGGCCATGGAACCCAGCATTAGTGTTGGGGAGAGTATCTCCTCTCCCTGTGGCGTAAGCCGTGACAGTGCCAGCACACTCAAATTCCTATTCATTCATTCTCTCCGCCCCCCACCCCCACCCCACCAGCACCTACTCCCACCCCGTCTCTCCCTCTCCACTTCCCACTGGAAGTTTCTCCTCCATACAAAGAACAGTGAAGGGATGGAACAGTGACTTAGAGGTGGGTATACAAAATAGTTCAGCAAGTTTGCTAGGATCCTGATTATGTGAGTAGAACTCTGGTTTCCAACTGCAGGTGTTCCAGCAGCACACGGCTGGGGGTGGACGGACCTCTCTCGACTCCAGGAGGGTGCTTTAGCTCTTTTCCTGTAACCAGGGCACATCCACAGTAAGAGTAGACAGCCACCTAGAACCATGAAGTATAGCAGAGGTAATACCTTCTGTGTATTATACTTCTTTTCATATATCTTAGTTCTTCTGGCACTACATCACTAGCATGTATAGTTATGTTTCAAATCTAGCCCTCAGGTCTGCTCTACTAGCTTGGTCAGCAGTGTATTGCCTCTCTGATACCTATAAAGTTGGTCATCTGTACCCATGTGTAAGACTTCTTACTTAGCTGAATTTCTTCCTTTTGAAGACTTTTTGGATCCCAGCTCTATTACCTAATGTGGTTGTCCTGCCTCAGAACTTTATATCCACATCAGTTGATACCTGTGCTGCTCTTCATTCATAGTGATATTGACTAAAACAGAGCGGAAGCCCAAGTATTGCAACATATCACTAGAAACCTCTTTCCGGGATGCAATCTAGCCATGCATCAATATCCTGTGAGTTCAGTCATGTTACCGATTCATTAATCCAATTAACCACAGTATCATCAAGCCCCTTCCCCTTTTATTTTCTCCAAAGGTTGACTATCTTGAAAGACATTAATTGCATTACTACCTTGGTTCATCACTTAACTTCTCTGGACCTGATTTCTTATTTGTAAGATGCCGATATCACCTTCCTCAAATGGATGTCCTGGAGCAGAAACAAGAGGACAAAAAATACCACAGGAAAGCCTGACCTGAAACCTAGACCAGTTCTCTTTCCCCTATATTGTACCTTCCAAAGATGGGATAAGCTGTCCCAGTAGGTAGTCATTCTTTTTTTTCCCCTGGATAACTGCTTGGCCGGGATGTTGCCTGGGGAATTAGAGAATTTTAAGATCTTTTCCAACTCCAACGTTCTGTGATTTTATTGATCCTCTGAAAATTGATTTGTTTCTTCAGAATTATTCAATTAACATACCATTCTTATTTGTTTTAGCCAGTCTTTGGGTATTATCAATCTCTTCATCCACATTGATGAAAGAAAGGAAGCATCACTTGTGTCTAAAAAGTTCAATTAGCTTTTGAATTTTAAAAAATGTGACTTAAAATATGGACATATAACCTAAACTTTACAGTGATTAGTAAGTAATTCAGCCCCAGCACTACTCATAGTAAGCATTTCTCTTGCTGAACTCTCAATAGTAAAGTTTAATCAGAAAAGAAGCTGCTTAACTGACCCATCCTGCTTCCCTGCTGAACCTCTTTCAACAGTTACTGGGAAGCAATAGCTTCATTGTCTTGGGGGTGACACTCCTACCAATGCTTTTCTTCCATTTATTGTTAATGTTTGTCTGTTCTCTCAGATTGCATCTTTCTTTTTAGTGGTAAACATCAGAGGGAGACTCTCCATACTCCTGAGTTCCTGCTTTATATCTCCCCTCAGCTTGGAGAAAAGAAAAGTCAAATAAGTCAAAGATTTAATCGGCAATAACAGAAAGAAATGATAAGCAGAATTTTCTGTAATTAATAGTTACCTTTTTAAACAATGACAAAATGCCTATGTAATGCGTCTTTATTTTCAACTAAAAATTAAAATAATGATTCTTAGATCAAATATAGAGATACTGGTAAGAATTTTTGAGATCTTTAATAAACATAATCCAGTTTACACATGAAGCACATAGATTTATTTAATTGGAGCAGGATCTTAAGGTAATGTCATATGCATATTTAAATATTAAAATTATTTAATTAGGAGGAGAAACTATAATCCGTAACAAAATACTCTTTATGCACAATTTATATATGGATCACATGCCACATTTTAATTCAAAGCCTTAGTACTTTTCACAGTGGTCTGTATATAATATAAAGGAAGATTAGAATCAGGAAAAAATATACCATTTTGGTGTATTAAGAGTGGGAAAGGTTATATCAGGACCCTTGTATTCTTACACTTTGGAAAAATCTGTTTCACCATGTACATAATCTTATTATATGTAACCTGGATGATGCTATGACATATGATTTTGTAAAGAAAGCATGGATGTGTTAATATAATTTTTGCATCAGTACTAATTAACTGTTGTCAGGACATGGTAATTAGTCAGTTGGTTCTAAAAGTACCGAGTGTGGAGTAAACTAGCATTACTGAGGATAGTTCAAACTGAAAATAATGTATAAACTTAAAAATAATTTTGTCAGTCTCAGTTCTTTTGACACTTTTATGGATGGGGATGAATTTTGCTTCCTTTCAGACATAGACCTTAAATACAGACTTTTAAATATGGTCTTACAAGCATATTATTACCTTTAAATTTTTTTTAGGGAAGAATTAGATACCCAGCATGATATTCATTCTTGCCTTATTCTTAGCTTTGTGATACATATTCAGTGCTTGTTCTTGATAATTTGTTAACAAGGACTTTTTAACACTTTGGACAGATGCTCATACTGTTTTCAATCTTCACGGTTAATTATTCGATTTTATATTTGATGCCTGAACACCCTGACTCCTAATCACTGCTCATTGTTGCAAGTCCATTATATTCTAACTGTTTGAGTGCTCCTGTTGACCTTGAACTGACATTATAAACTGTGTCTAATCTTTTCAGTCTATATTTCTAATGCTTCTTTCCTCTTTTCCTGTTTTCGGATCCCTGTTTAGCATCACAATGGGGCTGCCCCTAAGCCCTGCCGCTGACTCCGCCCGCTCAGCAAGGCATGCCCTCTCCCTCATTGCCACTGCCAGACCGCCCGCCTTCATCACTACCATCGCGAAAGAGGTGAGCAGAGCTTCTCACTGTACTCCATCGTCTCATTTAGAGGAATCATTTGATGTTGTGAGCTAAAGGTTCATAGCCACAAGTAATCCTTCCAGTTTGTTCTAGAACAGTGCAAATTATAATTTAATGAAAATGAATTCATATGTACCTGTGTACACAGCAGTGTGTTACTCATTGCACTTTTATGTTCGTCTGTTCTCAAAGTTAATTCACCTACTTGTAAATAGTCAATAATAATTTTTTTATCTGAAATATAGCAGGCTTATACAAATTAAAATATATTACAAGAGTTATTATCTATCTGTAATCAAAACTAAGCTTCTTATTTACCATTGGCTCTCCAACTGTAAACAAAACTGGTAGTCATAAACTTGCTAATTGTTTTTCCTATTACATGTCACAGATAAAGACTTGAATGCCAATTGATTCCCACTTTCTTAGTGTTGTAACTAATTGCCCACATCTAACTGAAAAACTAGTAAACAACAATGAACCAATTATAGGAGCTTTCCATTAAAAAGCTATGAAGATCTTGGTAGGTGAAGAAAAAGGAAAGGTTAGTAACCCTCCCCGCACCTCACCCCCACATTATTTTAAAGGTTCGTTCCCTCTCAGCATAAATAATGTGCAGTCTCAGTGTCCATAGGGTATGGGTTCTGTCTGAGTTGTTTTTCCTGTAGCTATGATGAATTTTTAAAATACTAAATAAATACTCTCTGAGTTTACCCTGCTAACCTGAAACCAATTGGGCCTGCATCTGCCCCAGACCCATTCTTAATAAGCACGCTGTAAATATTTGTGATGTGAAGATAGATAGAAGGGAGGAAGGAAGGCCCTAAGAGCAGTTTATATAGGTTTTATGTGAGACAGTAGGACTTTAAATTATATTTAAAATAAATTTGTAGAAGTAAGGGTGTGTGTTTTTCTAATAGGGCATGGTGTTATAGCGAGGTTCCTCTGTCTTTAAAAATATACATGTGGGTGTATATATATCTATGTTTATATATTTTGGTGTACACTATATATTTATATATGTAGTGTGTATGAGTATGAATATATATATATAAACAGTTTCATTAGTCATAAAAATTTTTTACCAGTTTAGTCCATCAGGAATATGCACAGAGGTAATATTGAATATACTGGATAAGTCTTATATCAGTCTGACCACATACACAGATCCTATAAATGCTAAACATCAACCTGCCTCTTTAAAGGGTTTAAGCAAGTGTTTATATTATTTGTGTTTTTTTAATTTAATTTGAACCATTTACATTTGAGTATTTTTAAATGAAGTGTTAGAATGGCCATGCTTTGAGTTTATTCTACTCCAGTGTTTGGTTAGGGAGGTAATTAAAAAATACTTCAAGGTAATAGTCCACATCTGTTATGGTTTTAAAACAAGTTTTCTACTTCACTTTTTAAACTTAGAATATTAGGGTAAAATACTAAATAAAGTATTTCGCACCGTTATCACTGCCCCGTATCCCATCCCCATACTTACCCCACTGCCCCCTTCCTGTGTGGCTTTTCAAGGGCTTCCCCAGGGTCCGTTACTGCTCTTTCTCCTGTGAACTGTAAAGCTTACAATTTTAATGGAAAAAAATCACACAGAATTTAGATTATTTGCAATGCTTGTTATTTTTGGAGGCATGTTAATCTAGATTTCCCAACTTGATTATAAAGCACTTAGAATGGTGCCTGAGACATAGTAAATGCTGTGTGTCATATATTTTTATTACCTAAAAGAAAGGTTTCTATCATATGCTTCCTAAGTGTCCACTAAATGCCTTCCACCTCAGTGCCAAATACACCAAATTCACAAATCTTCAGCCTGTCTCTTTTTTAAAATGTCATGGTGATACTGTATTAAAGTCTCATACAGTGCCTAGGAACTTGGAGAATTTTATTAGACAGTACTTATTTTTTATGCATTTTTTATTGTGAACTTTAAAATATATACATAACAATGATAACTTTCAAAGTACAATTTAACAAGTAGTTAGCAAATTTCAAAAAATGTTATGGGTTATAGTTCCACAATTTCCATTATTTCCATTATTATAAAATATGTAATGTATATATAGAAAGGTATAAACTTTCAAAGTACATCTCAACAAGCAGTTATATAGGTAATTTCAAAAAATGTTATGGATTACAGTTCCAGTTTCCATTCTTTCCTTATTGTGAAATATAGGGTATCTACAGAAAGGTGAAAACTTTGAAAAAACAGTTCAATGAATGGCCATAGAGCCAATTTCAAAGAATGTTTAGGTTATAGTTCCACCATTTCAGTTATTTCCTTCTAGCTATTCTAATACCCTATTATCTAAAAATATATATATAAATATATTTATATAAAGTTTCAGTATTCGTAATCCTTTATTAAATCCTATCCTGTCTGTTGCTACTCCTTCCTCTAGTTTCATCACTTTCTCGATCTTTCAGGGGTGTCTAGGCAGTGACCCCTCTAACTTGTTCATATTGAAAACAGGTATTAGACAATACTTGAGTTTTTACTATACCGAATATGTTTCTTTTTGCAATTAAAAGTATTCCCTGACCCACCCTAAGAGGTTTGTTTTTGTCTATTCTTTTTTTCCCTATTGTATTAATAAGTGAAAAATAAACAAAACAAGATGCTAGAAATATAAAACTTTCTAAATTCCAACCATATCTACAGCATGGAAATGTTTTTATAGGTTCATAGACACACTGCCCTTGCAGCAAATACCCAGTCACAGCAGAACATGCACACGACAGCACTTGCACGAGCTAAAGGAGAAATTCTGAGAGTCATAGAAATTCTTATTGAAAAGATGCCCACAGATGTTGTGGATCTTCTTGTGGAGGTAAGAATATCTTCTTTAGAACACTGTATCAATCAAGCTAAAATAAATTTTTCAGCACAGTCATATAAATCAGCATCTATATTTTCAGCATCTCTTAAAGAGCGTGTGTAAGTGCGTGTGTGAGAAAGAGAGAGACAGAGAACTAAAATGAATTAACTTTTTTACCATTTCTGGAGGCTTATTTAAATTTCCTCAGAAATAAAAATGAATGCTGTCCATTCACCATTCATATGTAATTGGTCTGTATTAGAGGAATCTTAAAGTTTGTTTTCACTGATGTCTGTAATTATAAGTAGAACAAAATGTATAGCATGCTTACATATAAGATCCCTCTACATAAATATTAACTGCCTTTAAAGTAAACAATTCTGGTCTCTGTTTTACTGCATTGTCTTCTAAACTTTTTTTACAGAGAAGAGAAAGGATAGCCTGTAGTATATACATGTTTAAAATTGCTTTTGTTCTCCTTTAAAGTAAACATTAAAAATGATCTAGAATTGTCATGGGTGAATGATACCTTAATTATTTAAATTTTGAAAAATTAACTATTTGAAATTAATTTTAAATTTGTGTCTTTTTCCATAAAAGGTTATGGACATCATTATGTACTGCCTTGAAGGATCCTTAGTTAAAAAGAAAGGTCTTCAAGAATGTTTCCCAGCCATCTGCAGGTAAAGAAGCCTTCAATAGCATGCAAAATTAATAATTTTCAGTAGTGAGTAATTCTTTTTTTTAATTTTCAGTGTCGTTAGTTAGTAGTCTTCTCTTAATTAGATACGTAATTGTTAATTAATTAATATTTTCTTACTTTCTACAGGAATTAAGGCAGCTTATAATAATAATAAAAAAAAACAAATATAGTAGAACCTATTTGAAATTGGATAATGAAGACATTTTACTCCTAACTTTAGAAAATGCATGAGGCAATACATTAAATATGTATACATTCTTATATTCATTACTCAAATGTAAATCATGACAAAAAGTAGACTTAGGAAGCTTCTGACTTAGGGGAAAACATGTACTTTTCAGCCAATAGAAATCTTTATGCCACATTTTTACTGACAAATTTTATTTTGAATGTAAAGATCAGTATAAGAATTTTATGTTTTTATAGTATATAATTGTTATAAAATGAAGATGTTTTAAAGTAACATTATTTTTCTTTTAAAGTAATTTTAAGATTGGTTCTCAAAATGTTTTTAGCTTCAGAGCACATTTTGTTAGAAAATTTTTTACATTCATGTATTCAGTAGAAATAGCCCTTAAACCTATCAAAGGGTATTGTTTTGGAGAAAACAAAACAACCATTATTTGTAGTTGCATAACATTTTTCTTTTTAAGACAAGTTCAAATATATCCTTATCTGCATGTCATCTTATTTTGCCCATTTCTGTGTACATTGTAGTTTAAAGCTTTATTTTACACTGAGTTTTCCCGAGAACAGTGACCTTACATCATTCTTCTTTCTATCTTCTCTATTTCTTGATAATTCGGCAAGTGTTTACTGAATTGATACTACCCTGTGGACCTTCCCGTATGTTCTTCCATATTCACAATAGACCCTTTTCCTAGTCCGTTCATTTTGCTGTTTCTGACTTGGGCCACCCAGAATTTAAAAAACAACTGCATCTAAGAAAAAGAAAATGCTGTAGGCTGCATGTGTCTAGAGCCATATTTTCTTTTGATGTAGATTTAGAATACGGTAATTTTTTAAATTGTATCACATTAGTTCTGATTTATGTTCTTTTTGTTAGAAATTGTATGTAGTAAATCTTTTGTGCATTTAAGACTTGTAGCTGTTATCTTACCAGTCGGTTCTTTCAAAGGAAATGTCTGAATGAAAATGCACATTTGTCTGTAACTTAATGGAGGTGATGAAGAAGCAGTTTTTTAGGGTTTATTTTACTGAATGGCAGCAAAGTGTTGCTTATAGCACCAACCACGGCTGTGTAAATAAGCCCCTTTAAGTTCTTGTCAGTTGCTCAATGCTTATTGGACCTTAGCTGGAAAGCTGTCCACTCCTTAAGCAGCATCCGCAGTTTCTTAAGTCACCTCAGTTGGTGGCACATCCATTTTTGTTTGCATTGTTTCATCACTGCAGAGTTAGGATTCTGCTTGATTGCTAAGGAGACATGTATCTAAACTCAATGTCCAGTGCAGAAAAAGAGTCTTTTTTGGCAGAAGACAGTAACATTTTCAATTAATTTAATATTTATTGAACACCTACTGTGTATAAAGTGCTAGCTAGACCCTGAGGATACAATGATGGGTAAGTTGATATCCTCAAGAAGCACAGGGTCTAATAGGGGAGGTTATCATACAGACAGCAGTTACAGGGTTCTGTGTTTTGTGCTAGGCTAGAATTACATGCCAAGGACAGAAGTGGGCAATAAATGGAGTATTTAGCCCTGGATATGGAAGTCTGAGAAAGTTTCACAAAGGAGGAAGCAGACTAATAATTATATCTGTGAAAAATGCTTTAATAAAACTGGCTAGCAAATGGAGGGAAGGATTTGGCCTCCCCAGGGAGTTGGGGAGATCTGAGAAAGCTTCCAAAAAGCGTTGATTGGTTTGGCTTTACAAAATAAATGCACGTGTGCCATCTTGAATTGCAGACGGAACCAGACCACAAATGTTTTGAGGCACAAAAAGATACTGTGAGTGTGGAAAATGCTGCCTATAGTGTGGCTAGAATGTAGGAGGAGGATAGAAGTCTGGAAGAGTGCCAGAGTGCAGGACCTTGCATTCCACAGAGTTTGGCCATTATTCTGTAGGCAATGGGGACCCAACAAAGTTTAAGCAAAATGTGGCGATTCTTTTGCCAGAACACAGTTGATAAGACATAATCTTATGAAACATCATATTCATAACAAGCATTCATTAATGGCTCCTATTAAATTATGTAAGTTATGTTAGGGCTATGAAGACATAAGCCACACAGGCCCATCTAATTGAGAGTTAGACAATAAACATAGAAAGATGATTAACAATATAAAATTGTAGCTTACACTAAGTGTTATTTGGAACAGATTATAAATTATGGAGGACTTCAAAGAGCTCTAAGATTGGAAGAATCCTTCAAAGTTATACAGGTTAATGCAAGTATACCTATTAGCAAATTTTTTTACTAGGTTAATAAGTGAGCAACAAAGATAATCTATCAACAGAAGTTAAAATTATTTTATTGAATATCTGCCATGTCCATGCAATTGTACTGTGCCTTAGAAAACTTGTAAATGCCTTTCACTAAATATGAAACTGTGGTCAAAGTCGATGACATGAATATCAGTGGTCTAGTCAAGTCATATTTGTTTTAAAAGTCTTTATATAATACAGCTTTGATTCTTTTTTTTTTTTTTTTCTTTTTCCTTTCCTTTCCTTTCCCGTCTTAAAAAGATGCTATGGGTTTTAGCTTAGGCTAATCTCCATAATATTGCTATATACCTCCATAATAGTGCTATATACCAATATTCAGTTGCTATGGTTGATACATCAAAAGTTGTTGACGTCTCATCTAGTGTTCTTTCTAACTGAGATGATATTTGTGAAAGCATCCAGAAAACTGGTTGTGACTTAGGTGTTTAAAGAATATTAGTTTCCTTAAGAATGTGAAAACTCAAAGTGTATGTAAGAAATTAATTAATGAATATTTTAAAATGTTTTTATGTATAAAAAGTACAAGTGACATTATCATTTTCATATCTGTACAATAATCAGTATACTTTCAAAACTATTAAGTAATTTTTAGTCAACATTATAAAGGTGACCTTCACATCTAAATTTGTGTTAAGTCAATTAAGAACTAGCACGATATCCTGTAGTCCATAGAACATTTAAGAATAGAGAGTATTCTGACTTGGAATATACATAAAACTAACAATTTTCTTTTGAGTCCCAAGAAGGAATTGCAGCATGGGATGCTAAATCATCCTGAGTTTGCTTGTCTGTTTGGTTTGGTTTTTTAATCTTGTTGACCAATGGATTTGTGATTCGGATACACATTTATGTTTTCAGTTTTAAGTTCAGGATTTAAAAATTTTAATGTAATAATTCTGCTAAGATTTTCTTTATTTTTATTAATTAGCAGTTATTTCTCAAATTGCATATCAAAATAAAATTTCCATTTGATTGTTATTAAAGTCTTTGGTTTATTAACGATTATATAATAATCTGTAATGACTTACTGTATAAATTGAGTGTTGAATTCGTCCCTCCAAATTAAGTTGTTCACTGAATTTCTTTGCTCTCTTACATCTTTCTTCAAAATTTTTTAGCTTCAAATTGTAAATTCATTGAAAGAAAGGACTGTTAGAAAAAGTTGGATTCTTCTTAATTTGTTCATATAATAGCTTTTATACCCCTTGTTAAAACTTCTTCTAATACCTTATGCTCAGAAATAGAAATATGCCAGTAAAATTTTAGACATTATTTTTGTGTCACTGACCAAACCTCGCTTTCCAATATTAAAACATGAGGCTGTAACAATGCATAATTAATAAAATAAAAACAATCTTTTTCACTTATATAGTACTTTGCAAAGTACTAAGTGCTTTAAAACACATTAATTCTCACACAAATTTCTTAAGAAAGTCATTATATAAAATTTTAAACATTTTTGAAAATTAGGTTGTGGTATTTATTAAAGTAACTAATAAAGTTGTAGCTTCAAGATAAAACCCAAAACTTCTTATTCCAAAAGCACAGTCCCATTGCTTTTTCTGTTCAGTTTTAACCTGTGTTTATTTATCTGTCCATTTATTTAGTTATGTGTGTATGCAATACCAACTGTCCTTGTTCCATAAAAGATTTTTAGCAGCTTTGGAAGTTAATATAAGGTGTGATAATGGTGAGGGAATTAAGGCAAAACAGTTCTTTGAGGCCATGTTCTGTTATGTAAAACCTTCGGTCTTTAAGTGCTTATTTGTTTATATGTTAAAGAAACTCAGAATTTCTAGGGGAATAGCTGAGATGTTCCTTCAGCCCGTGCTTTCCAGTGATGCACCATTAGCTTTTTTTTAATGCAATTTTTGTGAGATATATTCACATACCATAAAATCATCCAAAGTGTACAATCAGTTGTTCACAGTATCATCATATAGTGGTGCATTCATCAATCACCACAGTCAATTTTTTTAACATTTTCATTACTCCAAGAAATAAAAAGAAATAGTAAAAAAGAACACCCAAAACGTCTCATACTCCCCTCCCACACTCCCCCATTATTCATTTACTTTTTGTCCCCCTTTTTTCTACACATCTGTACATACACCGGATAAAGGGATTGTGGGCCACAAGGTTTCACAATCACACAGTCATCCCATATAATCTATATAGTTATATGATTGTCTTCAGGAACCAAGGATACTGGATTGTAGTTCAACAGTTTCAGGTATTTCCTTCTAGCTATTCTAATACATTATACACTAAAAAGGGATATCTATATAATGCATAAGAATAACCTCTAGAATGACCTCTTAATTCCATTTGAAATCTCTCAGGCACTGAAACTTTGTTTCATTTCTCTCCCCTTTTTTGGTAAAGAAGGCTTCTCAATCCCATGATACCAGGTCCACACTCATCCCCAGGAGTCATGTCCCAGGTTGCCAGGGAGATTTACACCCCTGGGAGTCATGTCCCATGTAGGGGGGAGGGCAGTGAGTTTACCTGCAGAGTTGGCTTAGAGAGAGAGAGAGGCCACATCTGAGCAACAAAGAAGGCTCTCTGGGGGTGACTCTTAGGCACAGTTATAAGTAGGCTTGGCCTCTCTTTGCAGTAACAAGCATCATAAGGCCAAGCCCCAAGATTGATGGATTGGCGTACTAAAATGGTAGTACCTGATGCTTGAGAGACTATCAGGAATTCCTCAGGTGGGGGAGTTTAATATTTCCAATTTCTCTCTCAGTCCCTCAAGGGAGCTTTGCAAACATTTTTTATTCTCTGCCCCAATTACTCTGGGATGTATTGGGGTTTCATACTGACAAGTACAAACCAACCAGATCTCGCTCCCTATTCAAGGTTCCATGTAATTACTGTATTTGAGTAAACTGACCATACAAGTTAAATTATATAGCATGCTACAGAAAATATAGATTTTCCACTAAATAAACATCTCTTCCTTTGGTCTCACACAGAAGTCAAAGTTTTAAAACTCAGTCAATATCATCCTTTTCCCTTTAGTCTGGTTTACCTTAGTCCTAACCAAGTCCATTTTGTTCATATCTCTAATTGAAGTCTGCTTTCTTTTTCAGTGTCTTTTAACATTTGCTGTATGGGGTTATGTTGATGTTCATAGCTGCCAGACTCTGGCTCTGAGTCTCAGCTGTCACACAGATACTCGAAGTTCTAGGGACTGACCAGGTTATACACAAACAGCTCATCATCTCAGAATTCAGAAATAACTGTTACAAGTCATAAATAGATGTGACTGTAAGAGCTCACAATCTAGGAACCTTTACCATAAGCCTTCCCCTGATAACCTATGCTCTCAGATTCAGTTCTCAGAGTTTGCACATTATAGTTAGTTCATATTAGTGAGGCATTATAATATTTGTCTTTTCGATTCTGGCTTATTTCACTCAACATACTGTCCTCAAGGTCCATTCAACTAGTTGCATACCTCACAACTTCATTTCTTCTTGCCACCACTCAATATTCCATTGTATGTATACACCACAGTTCACCATTCTGTTTATCGGTCGATGAACCCTTAGGTCACCTGCATCCATTGTGAATCATGAATATTGCCACCATAAACACCAGTGTGCAATGGCCATTCATGTCCCTGCTCTCAGTTCTTTCACGTTTATACCCAATAACGGGGTTGCAGAACATATGGCAACCCCACAGTTAGCCTACTGTGGAGCCACCATACTGCCCTCCAGCTGGGCTGCACCATTCTACTTCCCTACAACAGTCAATAGGTACGTCCCTCTCTGTATGTTTTCTCCAGCACTTGTATCCCTCTGTTTATTTTTTAAATAGTTTTATTTACACAGCATGCTATCCATTCTTAGTAAACAATCAATGATTCCTACTGTGATCACGTAATTATGCATTCACCACCAGAATTTATATGAGGACGTTTCCGCTTCTTCCACAAAGAAAGAGGAAAAGGAGAAAAAAAATGAAGAATAAAAATATAAAAGATAGAAGAAAAATAAAAATAAAGTTCAATCCAATGAAAAGGTCAGACAATACTAGCACCACCAAGAATCCCATATCACTCCCTTATAACCCCCTCTTATATACATTTAGCTTTGGTATATTGCCTTTGTTACAATTAATGGAAGCATTTTACAGTGTTACCATTGTCTATAGACTTTAGTTTACATTGATTGTATTTTTTCCTTTATGCCATCCAATTTTCAATGCCTTGCAATGTTGACATTCATTTGTTCTCCCTCTTTTAAAAACATTCTTATGTTTGTATATTAAATCACCATCATTGAACTGTAAGTTATACAATTCCAGTCTTTATCTTCTGTCTTTCCTTCTGGTGTCATACATGCCCCTAGCCTTCCACTTTCAACCATACTCACACTCATCTTTGTTCTGAGTACTTACAATATTGTGCTACATCGTACAGTATTATGCTATACATTTCTGGATCTATGTAATCAATCCTGTTGAAACTTATGTATTCTTCAGCAATAAATGCCCATTTTCTAATTTCTGTCTCCTGACAACCTCTATTCTCAAATTTCATTCATCAATGTTCGTTCATATCAGTGAGTCCATAGAGTATCCATCCTACTGTTTCTGTCTAATTTCACTCAATGTAATGTCTACTGTCTATCATTTTGTCTTTTGGATTTTGTATGTCATGTCTTATTTTTATCCCTGCCCTCCACTCTCTTTACACTTCCTGATAGTCTTCATTTCTATGCTCTTCTCCAAACCTCTCTCTCCTGTCTTTTCCTATCTGCCTGTAGTGCTCCCTTTAGTATTTCTTGTAGAGCAGATCTCTTGTTCACAAACTCTTGCAGTGTCTGTTTGTCTGAAAATATTTTAAACTCTCCCTCATTTTTGAAGGACAGTTTGCTAAATATAGAATTCTTGTTTCTCAGTTTTTCTCTTTTAGTACCTTAAATGTATCATGTCACTGCCTTCTTGTATCCCTCTGTTTATTTTTTAAATAGTTTTATTTACACAGCACACTATCCATTCTTTCTACTGAGAAATCTGCACATAGTCTTATCAAATTTCCTTTGTATGTGATGGATCGCTTTACTCTTGCTGCTTTCCAAATTCTCTCTTTGTCTTTGATGTTTGATAATATGATTAGTGTCTTGAAGTAGGTCTATTCAGATCTATTCTGTTTGGGTTATGCTGCACCTCTTGGATCTGCAATTGTATGTCTTTCAGAAGAGATGGGAAATTTTCAGTTATTGTTTCTTCCATTATTCTTTCTGCCCCCTTTCCTTTCCTTTCTCCTTCTGGGACACCCATGACATGTATATTCATGTGCTTCATGTTGTCATTCAGTTCCCTGAGAGCCTGCTCGTATTTTTCCATTCTTTTCCCTATCTGTATTTTTTTATAGGATTTCAGATCTTCTATCCTGTAGTTCCTGAATCCTTTCTTCTCTCTCTTCACATCTACTGTTGCATGTCTCCATTGTGTTTTTCATATCTTCTGTTGTGTCTTTCATTCCCTTAAGTTCTGCCAATTGGTTTTTCCAACTTTCAAGTTCTTCCTTATATTCGCCCAGTGTCTTCTGTATGTCCTTCATCTCTTTTTCCATATCCTCCATCAACTCATTGATTTGATTTTTGAATTGATTTAGCATATGTGTTTGAAGATCTTTTATTAGTTGTTTCAACTCCTAAATCTCATTTGAATTGTAAGTTTGTTCCTTTGACTGGGCCATATCTTCATTTTTTCTAGTGTGTTTCATAACTTTTTTGTTGTTGAGACATCTGGTTTCCTTGACTACCCCAATCAGATTTTTACAGATCAGATGGGCCCAGATCTCAGGAGGAGACTCTGTTCAGTATCAGGTTTCCCTGGGGATGAGACCCAGAAGATTGTCAGACTTTCCTGTGAGGCCTCTAAATGTTATGCTTTCCCTATCCTGTCCAGCAGGTGGTGCTTGTCAGTTTGCATCACCCCACCAGTGTAAAGAGGTTGGTGCCTTTAATTCTCAGTGGACCCTGTCCCTGCCTGGGGCTGAGAGTGTCAGAAGCCAAGCGTAAGCTGTTTTTGTTTTCTTTTTTCTCCAGTCCCTGGGTTCTGAGTTCTCTGAGGGAGGGCAGCCACTAGAAGTGGTCCCCATCTTCCCCTTTTCTTAAGGAAGATAAGCACTTTAGCGGTTTAGCTCCTAAATTTGACTTCTTCCTTTACTCTCTGTCTTAACTCCACCCTTGCCTGGGTCAGCACTGACAATTGAAAATGCCTGAGGCTTTCTCTAATGAGCTACTTAGAATGAGAGAAAAGGAAAAAGGAAGAAACCCCCATTTTAGAGTTAGTCCCCAGCCTCCTAAGAGGGTCAAGAACCAGAGTTGGTACCCAGTTCTATATGCCCATTTTCTTGGGACGCAGCCCTTTTCCAGTAATCTGAGCTCCGCCAGTTCCAAAAGCCTTTGTTTTTATTTGTATATGTATTGTTTTCCCATCAGCCCCACCTTCTCTCTGCCAAGCTCCTTTCCTGCTTGTTCTGGGTTTATCTGTGCTCGTAGCTTGTATTCAGTAGTCCAAATTTGTTTGTTAAAATCATAATTGGAGCTTTGTTGAGCTATCTTGCCTTCCTCCTACTAGACTGCTTCTCTTTCCCCACAAGGAAGTCTTCGATTCAGCCTGCTTTGCCAATGGGGGAGGGGCGCCAGCTCCACAGCTTGGGGAGCATTCCAGTTTGGTAATGCTACCTTTATGAAAAATATGAGAAATGAATTGTCTTTTCTATAGGGAATTTATTAATTTACAAGTTTACAGTTCTAAGTGCCAAGACTAAGACATCAAGAAGATAATACCTTCACTAAAGAATGGCTGATGACATCCAAAACCTTCTGTCAGCTGGGAAGGCACGTGGTGGTGTCTGCTGTTCCTTTGCTCCCAGGTTGCATTTCAAAATGGCGTTCTCCAAAATGTCTCTGTACCTCTGTTAGCTTCTCTGTGCCTCTGTTAACTTCTCCGGAGCAAATTCTCAGTTTCATCTCTTAGCTTAGCACCTCCAAACATCCTTCTGTCTGCATCTCCAACCGTCTCTAAGTGTTAGCAAGCATCTGGGCCTTGGCTTAGCATATCCTGGGGCGTTTTTTTTTCTCTCTGCTCTCTGTGTGAATTCCCTTTAAGGGACCTCCGTAAACTAATCAAGACCTACCCTGAATGGGTGGGGTCAAGTCTCCATGGAAACATTCAATCAAGAGGTCACAGTGTAATCAGAAAGATTAATAAATATGCTCCCACAAGACTGCATTAAAGAATATGGCTTTTGGGGGGACATAATGTATCCTAATTGGAACAGGGAGCATTACTTACAGTTCTTCTGCTGCGATCTCAGGCATTCCACCCATTGCAGACTGGTGTACGGTGTTTGTCTGGTCACAGATGTCCCCCAACACTTGTTCCAGAGTATTTACTAGTTGTTCCTGGCTATATGCTAGTTGTTGCAGAGGACTAACTAAATTCCACACCTCCCTATGCCACCATCTTGCCCCCTTTCCCTCACCATTAGCTTTTAAAGACTTGCTCTTAGATAGCACCATAGACTGCCCACTGAAACTGTACCTCAACTAATCAGCTTTTATCTGAAACTCAGCTGAGAAAAACAGAATACTTAGAAGCTGATTTGAAAAACATGAGATCCATTTATTCCTCTAAATATTCTATTTTCCATGCCTAGATTAAGGTAAACCACCAGAGAGCTGCATGCTTGGACCACATTGTCTGGGCTCCTCCAGTGTTGCCTTCTCCAAGTTCCCCTGCAGAAGTATGCCTGCAGCTTGCATTAGGGAACCCTCCAAGAGATGGCCATAAGGAAACTGCCAGTACATTTATTGCAGGGATCATGCTGATGTCATTCAGTATATTGTTTAGTGTCCCCTGTATGAGGACTCTATCAGGACATTTCTTTTAGCTCTAGATGACAGGCTTTTCTATTTGTTTTACCCTAAGAAACTCATATGCATTTTCTCTTTCATATAACTGGTGTTAATTTTTAAAATTAGCTTTGTCCATTAGGCGGCTCCATGCCAAATTTCTTGACTAACTTATAAATTATGCCTTACCTCTCCTGTACTCCTTACCTCATCAACGCACCCCCAGTCTTGTCTTCCTTTTCTATCGTTCTTCTATATTATATGCTATAAGCTTCCCTAAACCCCTATGTGGGATATGTGTATGTGTTTGTGCTCGTATACATGTGTACATATATGTGTACTTATACACATGTACACATACATGCACATACATAAGATGACTTCTACTTAATTTTACAAGTCATGGAAGCAAAAATCATCATTGTGGGCACAATATCAACTATAATTACTTTCTGAAAAATAAAAAAAGGTTTCTTTGTATTAAGTGAAATAAACTAGATCTTACTGGAATAGTTTATGTATCTGCAGATGTTTTCCTTAATATATTTAGTAAAAGATCTAAAAATCACATAACTGCTGTATAAACTTTATAGTCATAGATTTAAATATTTCCTAATAATTTCCATTTTAGTCCAGGGGTATTATTAGTAATATAGTGGCATCCATTAATAATACCAGAAAAATTCCTAGATGCAATGCCCCTGAGAGAATATAGCACACACATCCTTTGAAGTAGTTATACAAAATAGTTTTTTCATCACTGTAACAAATAATTCTATATAATATAGGAATTAAACTGCATTCTTTTCAGCACACAGACATATTATCAATAAGATTATTTCACCAATGAATTAATTTTATGTTTATGAATAAGGAGAGTAAGAGGTTTAATAAGAATCCCTGCAGATTCTCTCCCATCTCGTTGCACTTTGCTTTGCTTTCGTCAGTATCCTGGGTGATCTTCAAAAAGGCATCGTCCAACAGATAATTGTTAGAGGAGAGGTTCAGAGCTTCTGAGTAATATACATTTAATTGCCTGGACTATAAATAATACAACATCCTCAGTTAAAAAATATCCTAGACACTAAGCAAGTAGAACTAACTGCTTTCAAGACTTGTAAAAATAACCATCACGAAGTTTCCTTAGAATTCATTGTTAAAATTTAGTTCCAGTTACCATGTTACTTAACTTGAATATCCTTCTGTATTCCCTCAACACATCAGACTAATTAACACTAAGCATGCCATACTTGACTGAATTTGGTTATTTATTCCTCTTTTGTTCACTGTATCAGCTCTGACTTATTTTGTACTACTGTATTTCATACAGTAGCATAAAGTATTAAGGTCTTGGTGCACTGATGTTACTCAACTGAGAGAAAAGTGCTATAGAATACACATATGTGGGATATACATGTCCCAACATGAATACTTTAAGGGTTTGTTATTCATTTTGCCAAAGTATTCTTTACTAATGCTGGGAAAGGGAAACTTAAGCTATTTTATAATAAGCTGCTGCCTATCAAAGCTCAGAAATGAAGTACCTCTTAATTCTAATTTTTAGATTTAAGGTTTTTTTCTTATGTTCTGAGTAATGGTAGTAGCATAATGCACAACAAAGGATTAGGAATTTTTTAATGAAATTGGAAGTTGGAAATATGACTTCATTTGTAGCTTCATAAAGTTTCAGTATTTTTTTCATAGCAAAAGCTAGATATGCCTCTAAATGTGATTTTTGGCTGCTTAAAACTCCTCAATTACACACATTATAAGTAGCTTGAGGAAGGGGCTTTTGCGCCCGTTTCTTTTACAGTGCCCCATGCAAGCAGCTGGAAGAAGGCTCCCTCTGGCCAAAGGCTGAGGGCCCCAGAGGTGCGAGATGGGCCCTTACATGAACTTTTATTCTTTTAGGTTGAAGCAGTTTATTTGGCATATCCCTAAGAGTGATTTAATTTTTATGCCTTATAAAGACTTGTCAAATAAATAAATTCACTGAGTCAAAAGAAATCCTTTGTTGGACTCTGTCCCAATTTTTAGTTTAAAAAATATGAACCCTCATTGTGGGCACTCAATAACTGTGTTTGAGTAATGACACCAGGTCTGCCGTTTCATGTGTTTAGTCCTTAATTCCCTCATAATAAATGGCACCAGTTATTTCACTTCAGCGGTGACCTTGCTGCATTATTTTTAGAGGATTACAAGTTGTAGAACCTTTAAAATCTGAAAAGGACCTTATGTTGCCATCTACCTTCTCCAACCTTTGTTTCGCAGCCGGGCTTTGTTTTCTGCTGACGAGCCGACCGAAGGGAAGCCCAGCTTTGCTGACCAGACCTGACCCCTGCTCTGTGTTCCGCAGGCGCGGGTGTGCACCCACTGCTCGGGCGTGTACACCTCAGGAAATGCAGCGCTGTGCCGTGGGCCTCAGAGGGTGAGGCAGCTTTTGTGTTCCAGGCCTGGGCATCCTCCTCTCTGCACGCCTGATTGACCCCGTCCTTTCTTACCTTCTCTTGGCTCTTCCCCCTAGAGAGAGGAACCCTTCTCTCACTTGCATCCCCAACTTCTTCTCCGAGGCATCTCTCCTCAGCACAATAGCATGCTCCAGTATCTCTCCCTGAAAACCCCTTCTTTCCCCTGCAGCTCCTCAGTCCCCCATGCGGTCCCTCATCTGCCCTCTCCAGGGAAAGGTGCCTGCGCGGTCCATTTCCTCGTTCCTCACCTCTCTTCACCTCTCTTGCCCTTCTTGGTCTGCTGCAGTCTGTATTTTGCCTCTACTACTTTGCTTCTCTCTCTCTCTGAATAATTTTTTGATTGCCAAGTGTTCTTTGGTCTTTAATGTAGTCATTCTCAAACATATTTATCTCAGGACCCCTTAAGAATTGAAGATCTGAGAAAGTTTTTGTTTGTGTGAGTTCTATCTAAGTTTTAAAAATTAACACTGAGAAAATTTTTTTAAATATTTATCAATTCATTTAAAATAATAATAACCCCATTTCATGTTATATGAAACTTTTATGAAAAATCAAAAGCAAACAAGAAAACAAAAATTAGTAAGAAAAGTAGCATTGTTTCATATTTTTGCAGATTATTTTAATGTATAGCTTAAAGACAGGTGGATTTTCATATCTGTGAAACTTAATCTGTTGCATTATGTTGTTTTAGTTGAAGTATATAATGAAAATCTGGCCTTACATAGTATCTTAATTTCCTAGTTGCTAAACCAAATACCTTGTATTGGCTTAGCTTGTCAACAGAAATTTATTGGCTCGTAGTTTTGGAGGTTGGAAGGCTTGCTCCCTCCCAAGGTCAGTATCTTCTGGCTGGCCTGCAGTCTTTGGGGCTCCTTGGCTTTTCTGTCAATGGCAATGCACATGGCGGCATCTTCTCCTTTCTCTTCCAGGCTCCGTTGGCTTCCAGCTTCTGGCTGCTTTCTGTGTCCAGTTTTCTTTGTTTATAAGGATTTCAGCTATATTGGATTAAAGCCCATCCTCATTCAATTTGGGAACACCTTAACAAATATCATCTTCAGAGGTCCTACTTACAAATGGGTTCACACCCACAGGACCAAGAATTGGGATCAAAACATGCCTTTGTAGGGTACGTGATTCAATCCCCAATGCATAGACATGTAGTTGGAAAAGGGAGGAATGTTTTAATAGCCTTTTCAGATACTTTTGCATCTTCTTTTGGATACTTCCCAAAACTCAACATGTAATCATTAATCAAAGCTTAGTTTCAATGTGGCATCTGCAATATTATTAACTTTTCATGCTGTTATATTAAATAGATTGGTGTATCCTGCATTTTAAATGAGTCTTTTCACCCATGCATGATTTTGTAAGAGTGTGTATTGGTCTTTGGAAAATATTAGTTCACGGAGCTATATAGATCCTCCACATATTATCACATTGCACTCCACAATATTAAAAAAAAGTCATGTTTACTCATATCACTGCCGATCTCATCAGAAAAGTCAGTGAATATTGAGAATCTAGATGCAGCTTTCCAAAACTCTAATTTTTCTTGAAACCTTGAATTTTGTCATTGGCAATAAACTCTGTTGGTTGTTTTCCTGGCAGTAACAGGGTAACTTTGTTCATTTTCAAGAAAATGTCTGCCAGATACCCAAGTCCAAACAATCAGAATTCGTCAGTTATACTTTCAAGTAAAAATGGCATTCCATGAAAACATTGGCTAGTTCATCTTGCAGCTCAATCCTACAAGTGCTTTTCCCAGAGACGTTCATTGTACTTCGGTATACAGTTCAAGTACCTTATGTGTGCTTCCCATTTTGTCACATAGAGTATTAAAAATTTAACAGAATTAATAACTTTTACTGCTTTATCAAGGGCATTCTTAATTAATTTCCACAGATTTGTTGTTTGCTTGTTTTGGGTTTGTTTAATGTGTGTTTTTGTTTTTTTTTTTGTTTATTTTTACTGCCAGTACCTAGCAGCAAAGAATATAATGATCCCGAGTGCATCTTGATGGTCTTGATTCAGGCTAAGGTGCCAGCAGTTTTACCCATCATTGCTTCTGCACTGGCAGTGCAAAGTCAATGCAATGAAAAGATCAAATAAAATCTCAGTTTTTAAAATGAAAATAGCTGTGATCCTACAGACCTCCTGATAGAAGTATGAGGCCCCCAAGAAGTCTGCAGACCACATTTTGAAAACCACTGGTTTAATGGAACCCTTTGTTGCACTGAAACATTAAACTCATTTCTTCTTTCTTAAAACTCTTCTACTTTCTGCATCTCCCTATGCCACCCCACCCCATATCCAAAAGTAATAACCCTTCCTAGGATCCAGCACCTGGGTAGGAGGTAGAATAGATTTCAGGAAGACCTAGGATCGATCAGGTTTTCTGAGGCTCAATACAAATCCTGAAGTTTATGCTACTTACTTTAAAGAATACTTCACTTTTCTAAGGCTTCCTGGCTCTCCTCAAATTATCAACCTTTTTGGTCTTAGGACTTCTTTGCATTCTTAAAATTATCAGGCGCTCCAGAGAGCTTTTGTTTACTTGGTTGTTATTACTCTCAATATTTGCCATATTTGAAATGGAAACTGAGAAATTTTTAAATATTTATTTTATTTAAAATAACATGAACACATTACAAGTTAACATAATATTTTTATGAAAAAAATATATTTTAGAAAACAAAACAAGAATGGCATTTTAAAAATATTTTTGCTACGCTTTTAAATGTCTGCCCTAATAGAAGTCAGCTGGATTCTCACTTCTGTTTCTGCTTATAATATCTCATGTCATGTAAAATGTTGAAAACTCTACTGTACACTCAAGAAAGAATGAGAATGAAAAGGCACATAGCATCTTAGTGTTAACATGAGAGCCAGTTTGACCTTGGACCATTGCTGGGGGATTGCCTGCAGCACCAGAATGAATTCTAGATTGGAGGGCACACCTGGATGTTAGTTTTGCCTCTGCTCCAAAGTTTTGCCTTTGGAGCAAAACTGGGTGTTAGTTTTGCCTTTGCTCTCTAGGCTTTAGTTTTCTCCTCTGTGAAATGAGGGACTTCTAGTGCCTAAGAATCTGTGGTCAACTTCAACTTCTAAAACCTTAGAATTGTATGAATAGGAACCCTACTATTTTCATACCGAGCAATCAGTATATTATAACCAATTATTCTATCTTGTAATAAATTCTGAACATTATGTTAAAATGTATGTTTCCTAATAGAACTGTGTGTATATAAGACCACTGCAGCTTCTTTAATGCTTTCCTAGAAATTTACTATCAAATTGAATCCTATGCAAGATTATTTAATGAACAGAGGACTAAATTAATATGGAAAGTAAATAAAATGATTTAAGAAAAACAAAGAGTTTCTATTTTGCTTAATACTATTTTTGTCCCTGATAAAGTTTATGGAGGAAAAAAAGTTTGGGTGAACACCAAAGGCATAATTTTAACATGGTATTATTCTTTGCACTTTTAAAAGTGTTACCTACTCATTATACTAACAAAAAGTCAAGAAATCAATATGAACTTCAGTGATATTTAATACTGATCCTTGTTTGATTTTTGTTTTTGATGCAGTATATCATTCTCCATCTCTAAATGATGAGAAATTTTAATTAGGTGCTCATTCCAATATGTGAACAAACACCAATTATTTTAAATGCAACACTAGATGGTGTTTTTTTTTTTGGAATTTGAAAATTAATATGGAAAGAGGATAGTCTAATTGAAAGGTTTTGTTTTTTGTTTTCCATTTTTTTTAATTTTATTTTGAAATAAATTCAGAGTTACAGGAACAGTTGCAAAAACAACACCAACCCCATACACAGCATACCCTGACCCCCCCATACCCCGATCCACCAACTTTAACATGCTGTCACACCGCCATTTCTTTCTTTCCCTCCCTCCCTATCTGTCATTCGTCATCTATTGCTCTGTCTTCTGAACATCTGAGAGCAAGCTGCATACATCTTTGAACAAACACTATAATTCACATATATAATTCCCATGAACATGAACATTCTTTTGTGCAATCCCATTAAGCGCAGCTAAGAAGTTCAAGAAATTCAACATTGATACAAAGCTTACATTCTCTATTTCCTTTTTTTTTTTTTTTCTTGTGTCCCAACTGTGTCCCTTTGAGCCTCCTGTCCTCCATCCTCAGATCCCATCCAGGATCATCCTTGGCATTCAATTGTCACCTATTTAGAGTGTCTTTTTTTTTTTTCTTTAATTGTGGAAACATATATTCAGCCTAAATCTTCCCATTCTACCCCCTCCCTAGCCTTTCATTAGTGGGATTAATCACATTTAGAATGTTGTAATGCTATCTCTTTCCCACCATCCATTACTAGAAATTTCCCTTCACCTCAAACAGCAACCCTACACTCAATTCTTAACTCCCCATTGCCCCTTCCCCCACTTCTCGTAACCCATACTCTACTTTTCATCTCTATGGTTATATTCTCTGATAATTTCTTTGTGTTTACTGTGGAGCTTAAATTTAACCTCTTAAATCCATAACAATCTTGGTTTTCTTTGATCCCAACTTAACTTCAATAGAACACATAAACTATGTTCTTATACTCCTCAATTCCCCCTCCTTTATATAGTTCTTGTCAAAAATTACATATTTTACATTGAGTCCAAAACCACTGATTTGTCATTAGAGTTTATGTATTTTATATCCTGTAGGAAGTAAATAGTGGAGTTACAAATCAAAAATTATTGACTTCTATTTGTATTCCATTGTGGTCAGAGAATGTGCTTTGAATATATTCAATTTTTTTTTTTTTAATTTATTGAGACTTGTTTTATGTCCCAGTATATGATCTATTCTGGAGAAAGATCCGTGATCACTAGAGAAAAATGTGTGTCCTTGTGATTTGGGATGTAAGGTTTTATATAGTCTGTTAAAATTCTCTATATCTCTCTCTCCTTTCTTTGTTTCTCTGTCAGTAGGGCTCCCTTTAGTATCTGAAGTAGGGCAGGTCTTTTATTGTTAAAATCTCTCAGCATTTGTTTGTCTGTGAAAAATTTAAGCTCTCCCTCAAATTTGAAGCAGAGTTTTGCTGGATAAAGTACTCTTGGTTGGAAATTTTTCTCTCTCAGAGTTTTAAATATGTCATGCTACTGCCTTCTCGCCTCCATGGTGGCCACTGAGTAGTCACTACTTAGTCTTATGTTGTTTCCTTTGTATGTGGTGAATTGCTTTTCTCTTTCTGCTTTCAGAACTTGCTCCTTCTCTTCAGTATTTGAGAGTCTGATCAGAATATGTCTTGGAGTGGGTTTATTTGGATTTATTCTATTTGGAGTTTGCTGGACATTTATGCTTTGTGTATTTATATTGTGTATAAGGTTTGGGAAGTTTTCCCCAACAATTTCTTTGAATACTCTTTCTAGACCTTTACCCTTCTCTTCCCCTTCTGGGACACGAATGAGTCTTAAATTTGGATGTTTTATTTTATCTATCATATCCCTGAGATCCTTTTCGATTTTTTCAATTTTTTTCTCCATTCTTTCTTTTGTTCTTTCATTTTCTGTTCTGTGGTCCTCTAGGACACTAAGTCATTGTTCAGCTTCCTCTAATCTTGTATTATGAGTATCCAGAGTCTTTTTAATTTGGCCAACAGTTTCTTTTATTTCCATAAGATCTTCTTTTTTTTATTTAGTCTTGAAATTTCTTCTTTATGCTCTTCTAGGGTCTTCTTCATGTCCTTTATATCCTGTGCCATGCTCTCATTTGACTGTAGTTTTTTGATTAATTACGCCAAGTACTGTGTCTCTTCTGATCATTTGATTTAGGTGTTTGGGATTGAGTTCTCCATATCATCTGGTTTTATCATATGCTTTAAGATTTTCTGTTGTTTTTGGCCTCTTGGCATTTGCTTTGCTTGATAGAGTTCTTTCTAGTTATAAAAAATACCAGTCTAATTGTTCAGATCTACAACGTGGTGGTGTTCACTTTCTCTAACTAACCAGCAGATGACATCTGCGAGTCCCCTATTCCCTCAAGTCAGTTCTCCTCAACTTTGTCTTTGTGGTGTGTAGGGAAATGATTCCTGTGGGGTTCAATTGGTGGGCTCAGTTTGGGTGTGTTGGTGCTGTCCGCCCTGAATGTGGGGCATGTGTCTGGGTGGTTAGGGAGGCAGGGCAGCTTTAATAGTCAAACCTCCCAGGTGTTCCCAGGGATTCAAGGCTGTTGCAAGAATCTAAGCCTTCATTTCAGTCTTGCCACAGATTTTCTCTACCACTGACCCACAAGTCCCCAGCATTGACATAGGGTCCCTGGGATTTCCAAGTGGGCCCCCCTTCTCAGCTGTGATCTTCCAGGACCTCTGCTGAGGGAAGGCTGTGCTACGTCACAAGTGTGCGCCGTCCCTCAAGGGAAGCCCTGGGCTGCCAGGCCATGCAGTAGCGCTCCCAGCTTGATGCAAAAATGGCTGAATGGGGCATCTCAACCCGCCCCCCTTTTCACACAGCTCCGCCTTCCCAGAACAACTAGCTGTGGGTGCACCCAAGGCCACGGTCCACGGCTGATATTGTGGCGTGTGCACGGTGTTGTGGGATACACTCCCCATCAGACTGGGTTTCCTGGCACGGCTCTGGGCAGTGGGTCTGGCCCCGGGCAGGAGTGTCGCCAGCACGCTGGGGAGCCGGCTGCAAGCAGCGTGGTTTCTTTCTCTTTTTGGCTCTCCCCTCTGCCCCCCTGGCCCTGAGGCAATCAGCAACAGGCTGTCCTCCACTCCAGACACCGAGAGGTTGGCACAGCCCGCTCCTGCCGTGCTTCATTGCGCTGTTCTCACCGTCGTAACTGCAGCTGCTCCTGCATTTTTTTGTTTTGTTTTGTTTTTTGTTTTTGTTTTTGTTTTTGTTTTTTTTTTAAAGAACTAGTCCGTCTCTAAACACCAACCCCCGGTTTCCCCACACTGCAGCACGGCCGCAGGACTTTCAGCCAGCTTACTCACTCGTTTCAGAATGCGGACTCCTGGTTTCACCAAGTGCACGGTCCCTGTGGTTTTAGCAGATCTTGTCCAGCTGGTGCATCACTGGAACTGGTGTTCTGGGTCACTTTCTGGTTTTTATCTAGTATTTTTCACGGAGGTGTTTTTTTGCTCTGTCTCACCTAGCTGCCATCTTAGGTTCTCCTAGTTGAAAGGTTTTTGACACACAAATGGACAATCCTGATGCCCTAATTCCAAAGTTAGAAATAGGAATCAAAAAATGGATTTTGAGTGATTTAACAAGGTAAAATAATTGTAAAGTAATTGTGTGAGTTTTCTTTATTAAAATATCCTAGAAATATTTTAGAATTCGTTCACTTATTCAGCAGACTTTTAGTGTGTGTCTGCTCTGTGCACTGGGCCATGCTAGGCTCATTGGCCTGTGCAGCTGTAGCTGCTCATTCAGGCACAGTCCCTGCCCTCAAGGGCCTTCAAGTTGGCTTGGCAGAGGCAGAGGTACATCAGTGAACTGTCCCAAATGCCATGATCAAAGGGTGTCAGGAACCCAAAAAAGAGTCACAGATGCTGTGTTGGGAGGGACCCAAAGGAGGGAGTTAACAATTGTGCACAGGGGACAAGGAGAATTGCTTTTGCTGAGTTTTAAAAGATGAGTAGATGTTTATTAGGTAGAAAAATCCATCCAACTCCAAAATCTTTGCTATTTCCATAAGCAAAATAGTCTCTTGTTGAATGATTTGTAAAAATTTTAGTATATTTTCTTCTATATTGCTTATTTTCTGCCAAGAATATTCTGAAGAAATCCTCAAGCAATCTATACATAGAACTGAGCAGTATAATGGTTAACTACTGGGCCTTTTCAGTAGAGGTTAGAAAGGCATTAGTAAGTGGCAAGGAGGGAACTAGCTTTAAAAGAGTCGGGATATAAATTTCTCTAATTTACTATAAATGAATCACCTGAGATTTGAAGTATTTTACTTCATTTTGCTGGATTTAACTGTTTGTCCTTCAATTGTCCTTTGTTAGTGGCATCTTTAAAATAACTTGTATAATTTTATATAAAAAATGTAAATTATTGCTTATTAAGAGCTGTTTCCATTAAAATATATTAGAACTCTGGTATAACATGCAGCCATTAAAAAGATTAGGATTGACCCATTTTTACTGGTATGGAAAGATATTAGTGGTACAATTAAAAGAGAAACTAGCAAAGTTGCCAAAGAGTATATAAAATAAAATCATTTTTTGAAAATGAAAACTGTATGTGAGGATCTTTATTCATGCATATACATATATACGTATGAAGAGAAAAAAACCTGCAAGAACACACCCCATGCTGTTCCTAATGGTTAACTGGGGTGGGAAGTAGGAAGTAGAGTGGTGGTACAGGGTAACTCATTCCTTAACTATACATTTTTCTATATGGTCTGTGTTATTTTTTACGAGTGTGTTCTTTAAAATTGGATATATATTGGAATAATTCAAATCAAAGAAAATATAAGTAATCACTGGGAAAACATTACAGCTATAAAAGATGGGATGCAAAAAATTCATGGTAAGTAAGTATTTAAACTTCTGAACTGAATGGAAAAAATAAAATAATTTAGACAGAAGAGTTGAGTCTTTGTTTTCAGAGATTTTCTTAAACTGTGTTATTATGTAGACAGACTGATTGATTCTGCTTTTCAAGTAAAAAGCTGAATCAGCTCTCTTCATCCTAAATGGGCACTTAAAATCTAGTAAAGAAATGAACAGTCTACTTTAGAACAGTGCATGATCTCATTTTTTAAAAATCTCCAAACCTGTGGTTTGTTCTTATCCAGTATTCTGATAACACTAATGGAATTTAAAACAACTTCTGTCCTAACTTCCAGTAAAAGTCCCAAATTAGTTACCATTTTACATTATACTTTTGATAAAAAATATTTATAGATGTTACTCATATACTCACATGACTAGAAATCCCTCTAAAACCTTTTCCCTACTCCTAAAATCTCCTCAAGAGATGGCTCTCTTTCAATATTAAAGTTCTACCTATTAAAAAAAAAAAATTCTACAGCTTCTAGCAGTATTCCATTTCATTATATAATAGGAAAAATGTCTTACTTTTGAGACCATTTGAAATGATATAGAGAAATTTCCAGCCAAAATCCATATTATTTGTATTAGCAAACTTACTATTAGTAAATACAATTTACCTGAAATTAAAATAATTTGCCTTTGTACCAGGCCATAGTTGCAAATCACAAGTATTTACAAAATATGAAATTTATTATATTTTGGTTTTTCATTTTTCTTATTTATTAGCAATTGTTAGCACTCATTTGCCTAAGGAAAATAGCAAATTAACATTTTTTTTTTCCTATAGTATATATTCAGAGATGTAAATGATGATGACAATGATGCTAGCTACTAAGGTCTGTGTGTGCTTACCATAGTAAGTGCTTACTACATGCCAGGCACTGTTCTAGGTACTTCACATGAACTCATGCAGTCCTCCTCTCAACAATCATATGATAGGTTCCCATTCTACAGGTGAGGAAACTGAGGCACAGGCAAGTTAAGTAACTTGTCTAAAGTCACACAGTAAGTGGCAGACCCAGGCAATTAAGAGACCCATTTTTCAACAATCATGCAACACACCTTAGACATGTATGATATTTTTCTAGTGGAAATTCTCCCCAGAAAGCCCAGAAAGTGTTTTCAATTCTCTTTTTAACACCTGAGCGACAGTGTGCCTATAGATATAGCAATTTTTTTTCAGAAGGAAAATAATTCACCTATTAAATACTTAGCAGTGTTTGTCGGGAAATATTTACTGATATTTCAATAATAATGTGCAGGGTGCTAAATGGCAAGTTGGACTCTCAAAGAGGATTCCCCAGTGTCTATCAACATCCCAGAATGAGGGATCTTTCCATTTTATCTTTTGAACTGGTGCCCTCCACTGAAATGAAAAACTTCTAGAAAATATTTCCATACGCTCTACTGCTGACCCCCTACCCCCCAAACTAACAGCATAGCTCCCCCTGAGCTGATGGCTTCACCAAAGCCACTTTTACGTCTATAAATCTTCAGACATTTTAGCAGCATGGAGACCTGGAGTTTGGGGGAAGGGGATAATTTTCGCATGTTCTGTAAAGTGGACACGTACTCTGAGAACCTACTCCTTAATCTTCTAGTCCCGGACCCCTCACATGGGTGGCCCTTAGACAAGCTCCCTAGGATCTTATACTGCACAGGGAGAGGTGTGGGGTGGTTGACTGTCACTGGCACCTTCCTGGGGTCAGAACAGCCTGTATAGTATATTGCTCCACTGCAGAAGACCTGCTGTTCTTCCCAGCAGATTTTTTCCATGCGTTTTTGGGAACACGTGATGGATATTGAGCATAGCCCTCTCCCTCCCCATCTAGTATGCATGAATGACTAGGCAAGGAATGCACTGTGTGATTAAGTTTTAAATAATTTTTATTTATATTGATAATGAATCCTGCATCCTAGAGAGTGCAACCAAATGAATTGATCTAAAAAGTCATTTCATGCAAATTAAAATTAAAATGTGGTCTTTTTCACCCTATTGGAAAAAAAATAGGATGTTTGATAATAACCAGTGGGGCACTCTTTTAGTTTTAGTGGGAATTGAATTTGGCATTGCTTATCGAAATTAAAAATGTGTATAGGCTTTGATCCAGAGTTTTGCTTTGAGGAATCTATCCTACAAAGATACATAGTTTTCAAGGATCCAAGTACAGTGTAATCTCATTGTCCATCAGAAAGGGAATGGTTAAATAGTGGAACATAAATACATGGAAGGACAATGCAGGCGTGAAAAGAATGATATAGAATCCATATGCACCTTCCTGAGTAGATATGCCGTCATGTATTGAAGGAAAAAAATAAGTTGCAGAATAATATCTGTCATATGATACCAATTTTGTGTTAAAAATTAGAAAAAGCTCTTGGAAGGTCCACCAAATTAACAAGTTACCCTTGGTGGGGGAGGAGAAGTATGAAAGGGAAGACTGTTTACTGTATATGTGATGGTGGCTGTTGAGTTTTTCACAAGTGCATATTGCCTTAATACTTTGTAAAGAAAGAGTCAGAAGTTTTTGAAACATTTTTTAAACAATATTTAAAGTTTCTAAAAGCTGTTCTATAAGAGTTATTCATAATACCTTAGTTACTTATGAAAGTGCATATACAAGTACTTAGTACAGTGTCTGATGCATAGTTAATATTCAGCAAATGTTAGCTACAATTAGTAATAATTGTAGTTAGTAAATTGTATTTTATTTTGAAGAATTAAAAAAAACAGCTGGAAACCACCTTAAGTCTGGTTTTAAAAAGATGATTATATTCACACATTCTATTCTATACATCCTTGGATTTAAGGTGGTTTCCTGTTAAGCTGCAGTTAATTTTGGATTAATTGAAGATTGATTCTTGTTATATTTTAATGCACAAGGATTTGATATACTGTGGTAACTTAATATCTTGAGATCATTGCACATTACCACCTTCAGAGTTAAGAAAGTGATTGTATAGGTTCCTGGCTTTTGCCCTAATCAAATTCTGCTGAGCATTGCATGTTTCCTTTTCCTGTCTTTTCCAAATTAACTTTTAAATTTCACACAAATTTTCTCATATTTGAGGGTCATTTTTCATGAAGATTTAAAAAAAAAAAGGTTCCTTAATTCAAGGGAGATATTAGTAGAGGGTACCAAAGTTATTTCAAGACTCGGGTGCTGGGTGGTCACCTGGGCACATTCCCGATCAAAGCGAATTGCTCCCGGACCGTGCACCAGAGTGAACTCAAGTCACATTTGTTTTTCAAGTCATAAACCACTCCATTATAGAATATTCAGGGTGATTCCTGAATAGTTGAAATCACAAATACAACTTTGGAGAAATGGATCGTATCACCCACCCTCTGCCAATAACCTGTTCTAGAATTTAATAACCATTGATACATGATTATTTATTTTAATTATATTTTATGTGATAATACCATGTTCATTGAAATTTGTATGTGAAAATGTAAATATTTTGCAAATTCTTATAATCATCTTCATTCACAGGACATTTATACCAAAAAATATTGTTTGTTGTATATATCATTACTTGGACTATTTATATTTGACTTCTTGAATTTTGGTCCAGGTAATCTTTTCTATTTCCTTAAATATGATTAAATACTTTCCATTATGCAACTGTTAGTCTTATATTAATACATCAAGGCTCCAGGGGTCTTTATAGATAATTTCTTGTAAATCTGCAGTTGTTTGTCTCAATTGAAAATACATTTTTAGAAGGGTCTTAGGGCAGCTATCTGGTTTCTTCATTTCCAGCTAACTTTTTGGCAGTTTTTGTTTTCTCTGTTGATCATGTCAATTATTGTTTTAGACACTATAAAATATTCATTGGTCTTAAGAATTCCATGTTCATTGTGCTTTATACACTAGTCACTGAAAGATGTATTCTGAGCTACTTATTGCATTGGACTTCTTCTTGTTGCCTCCTGCTTGCTTGGGCCATACTTAAACATCCATAGGTTCAACAAATGCTTTGTTATAGGCACTGAGAATGCATTGATGAGTAAAACGAAATCCCTGGTGGAGGAAAGCAAACAATAAACAAAAAATTATTGTTTAATATCTCAAAGTGATAAGTACAATAAAGAAAAACAAAATAGGATAATGGGCTAAAGAGTGACATGGGAGGGCCTGCTGTGTTAAATAGGTGGTCCAGAAGGCCACCTGAATCAAGGTAATGTTGGAACAGAAACCTAAATGAAATGAGGCATGAACCATGTCTCCATGTCAGGCAGGTGCGTTTTTCAGGCAGAGGGAGCAGCAGGTGTAAACATGGAAATGCTCTTGGCATATTCAAGAAAGTGTAAGAACATCAACATGACTAGAGCAGAGTGAGCCAAGGTGAGAGAGATAGGAGATCTGAGGGATGCCAGGGCCAGATCACTGAGATCCTTAAAGGATGGCTGTGAGCAGAAGAGACGGGTGATCTGACTTAAGTCTGGAAAGGCTCACTTTGGCTGCATGTGGGCAATAATGAATGCATGGAGATTAGTGACTTTCAAACTTCTTGGATCACTGACTACCCCAGCCCCAGCGAGAAATACATTTACATCATGACCCAATTCAACTTTGTTCTTCTTTCACTTACATGAGTGGTAATGTTCTCTCTGACTTACCATAGCTTCCTTGCGATCCCCCTAACAGAGTATAACCTTTGTTCTAACTTGAATGTAACAATTCTTGCAAGATTATTGCCCGAGAAATGCTGCCCAGGTGACATGTGATTAATGCAGTGAGCTGGAGACATATACCATTTCCAGAGGTTTGACGTACATGATCCCTTACTCTGAGACTTTCCTGTGGGATCAGGTCGAGACTAGAATAGCATTAAAAACTGTAGTAGACTTTCCTCTTGAATCCACTGATACTTTGGGTAGTGGGAGCAAGTAATGTGTTTCTCCTTAGTCTTGACACCCTCCAGATAGACAATTGGTACTAAGAGAAGGGTGGGCTAAGGCTGTGGTTGTCTCTGAGCATTGGCCAGGGGAGCTCATGGCAGAGACGCTCAATGCAGCCAGACCCCATGGTAGACACATGTGAGGTGACAGAATGTGCACCACAAATTTCTTCCCTGTTAAGAGCTCCACTGTTAAAGGAATATAAAATTTAACAAGAGAGCCAAAGATAAAAGCATGCCACAAGACATTTGCTGTCCAGAATTTTGTAGGATGTTGTCTGGATGTATTAGTCCAGTAGTAAATTGCAAAGAATAAAAAATGTAGACATGTAATATATAGTCCTTTCAGGCTGACTAAAGATTTGATACCAAGAATAGATTTGATCTTTTTTTCTCTCATATATAATGGTGCTTGTAAATGATACAGAAGGTTGATGTGGATATCCAGAGCACAAAAAGTGGGCAATATAAAAAAACTTTTGGATTCTAGTTTAAGTTTACTTTTCTCAGCATGAAGGTATTTTTCCAATGTTTTGTTTTGAAGAGGGTTTTTTGGAGGTAATTATATTCATGTTTTGCCGAAAGATCTTGGTGCTATAGCTGTTACATCAATGTAAAGTTTAATAATATGTAAAAATGCCCCTGGAAATTTTATTTTCCTGTGGTCATTAACCATCTCCCCAGAACAAATATTTGTTAAAACATTTTTTAGGTATTATATTCCTTGTTATTGTAATAGGATATAAATTATGTGTGTATGTGTGGTATAGATATAGACATAGATATAGACCACAGTAATTACTGAATAACAAAATATTAAATATTTTTAAACTCTTCTAAATCACGTTTATTTTCAAGTATAGGAACACGGGATTTAGAATGCTGGTTTCACCTTCCCTTCTTAGGTAGAGTAATATGATGTTTTGGACCAAAAAAGTTTTGAGAAACTATTTACTAACGGGGAAAGCGTCATATATTTCAGGAGTCCATTGTACCCTTCCTTCCCTCAATTAATATACAAAGAGGAGAACCCCATGCCTGAGCACAGCAAAACCTAGCAGGACATTCCAAAATGGCATCTTCCACATGATGGGAAATGAAGCATTGATCTTTCACTAAAGGGCAGGCAGTTGGTGATTGGATGAGGCTTAAGGATAGAACAAAAGTATTTTTTGTTGGCATTACTTGGTAATAAGTAAAAAGCAAAGAGATTAAAAACTTAATGTCTTCTGTTGCCAAAATGGCTTTGTCAGAATGTCCCTGGTTTCAGAATGCCTACATTGAAACATCTTGTCTCTCTCAACCCCTTTTACCAGAATTTTGGAAAGCAGTCCGATGCCCTAGTAATTTTGTACTCTATCTCTAGAAAGCATTAGAGAAATGATATTTCTTTTCTGTCATCTGCTTTATACACTACCCCCCCCCATCTCCCTTTTTCAAAAACAGTAACGGACAACTTAGGTTGGTAAAATGGGACCATGGGGGAAAAGGCAAGGAATGTATGGTAGTATAGATGCAAAATCCTCATAAATATTTAGGGTAGGCCACTGTTTGTCCAGACAGTTCACACTAAGTGATAGGACTAGTTGATGGAAAGTTATATTTGAAACTCTTTGAAATATAAAATATACTTTATTTGTACTTGTAATGATTACTGTTCTACCTTCCTAGACCTTAGCCAGATGTATCAGTGGAACAAAATTAAAAGTCCAGAAATAGACCCACACATCTATGGCCAGTTGATTTTTGATAAGGGTGCTAAATTCTCGGGAAAAGAATAGTCTCTTCAACAAATCATGTTGGGAAATACTGGATATTCACGTGGCAAAAGAATGAAGTTAGAAAATACTACCTCACACCTTATACAGCATCAACTCAAAATAGATCAAAGACCTAAATATAAGAGCTAAAACTATAAAACTCTTGGAAGGTAGCATAGGAACAAATCTTCATGACCTGAGATTGAGAAATGGATTTTTAGATATGATACCAAAAACAGAAGCACCAAAATAATTAGTAGATAAATTTGATTTAATCAAAATTAAAAACTTGTGTTTCATTGAAGGACATTATCAAGAGAGTGAAAAAACAACCTAAAAAATGGGAGAAAATAGTTGCAAACCTTGTATTGGATAAGAGCTTACTATCCAGTATATACAGAGAACTTTTACAGTGCAACAACAAAAAGACAACCCAATTAAAAGATGGGCAAAGGCCTTGAATAGACATTTCTTCAAAGAAGATATATATATGGCCAATAAACACATGAAAAGATGCTCAACATCATTAACCATTAAGGAAATGTAAATTAAAACACAAGATACCACTTTATACCCACAAGAATAGCTATTATTTAAAAAATAGTAATAATAAAACAGAAAATAACAAGTTTGGGAGAGGATGCCAAGAAATTGGAATTCTAGTGCATTGTTGGTGGGAATGTAAAACTGGCACAGCCACTGTGGAAAGCAATATGGGAGTTCCTCAAAAAGTTAAATATAGAATTACTGTTTGCAACCCTATTTTCCCTGTCTTTGGGTACATACCTAGAAGTGGGATTGCCTGGTGAAACAGTGATTCTATATTTAACTTTTTTTTTTTAGGTATGTACCCAAAGACAGTGAAAACAGAGTTGCAAACAGATACTTGTACAAAGTTTATAGCAGAATTATTCACAACAGCCAAAAGCTGGAAACACCCTAATTGTTCATCGACAAATGAATGGCTAAATACAATGTAGTACATACACAAATGGAATATTATTCAGCCATAAAGAAAAATGAAGTTATGTGACATGCTGCAACATGGAAGAACCTTGAAAACATTATGTTCAGTGAAATAAGCAAGACACGTAAGAACAAAACTTGTGTGATATCACTCATAAGAGATGGCTAGAAATAGCAAATTCACAGAGATAGAAAACAGGTTAGAGGTTTCCCAGGGGGCGGAGAGGAGTGTTTTTAAAAATAAAAATGAAGTCATATTCTTAATTCAGTCATGAAAACTAATTTAGGAAAAAGGAAAAAAATAAAGAATAAATCAACCTCTTATAACCTTCAAAACATATCCTTAAATCTTGTCTTTATGTGATACAAAATATGTACCAAATATGCTTATTCATACTGCATATAGTCATGGCTATCATTTAGATAAACTGGTAAATGTGGAAAATCTAGTAAATTTGCAGGGTAACTTTTTTTTCTGGTGGATAGCTTTCTAATTTCATTCTAAATACTGATATAAGCAAAAGCATAAAATTTATGTAACCTTTTTATGATTGTTCTGCTAGGAAGTATATTTCACTCTTAATGCTATAATAAACCGTGGAAAGATAATTAGATTGAATGTGTAAACCTTTTCATCTTTTCCATTTCTGTTCAAATGGAAATATTTGCATGATAGCTGTAGCAAAACTGGATTTTCATATTTAATCTTTTGGTAATTGGTCCTTATTACTTGTTCCAAAAATTCAAGAATATCTGCAAATTTGTTTGAAGTTGTTTTCACTTGAAAATAATTATCAACAGACCTAAGTGGTATTCTACGTCATTTTTCTTTCATTTGATTCTAGGAATTACTATAATGAAACAGTTTTTTAAAAATCTTAGTATATGTATTATGAACTTAGTTATTAAAAAATATATCAGAGCTGGCTTTAATCCTTGAAATGTGTTGCTGTCCACTTCCATGTGCATATCATCACACCTGTTTTTTTGTTTTGTTTTGTTTTGTTTTGTTTTTGTTGTTAAAATGTTCAAATCAGATTCTACATGGTCAGCTATTATGAACGGAATCACAGAATAGCAGTTGGAGCTCGCCATGGTTCAGTAGCCCTGTACGACATCCGGACTGGAAAATGTCAGGTAAATAAATCATTGTGACTTCCTCTCCATAAAATGTGGAAGTTATTGAAAGGAGAGAGAGACTAGCACTTCACCAGTTGACATGCTGAGCTGCTGGAACATTATGGATAATGCTAAAGGGATCAATAGTTTAATGAAGGACTCAAAGAATATAGAGCCCTACTGTCTTTATTCACTGGGACTGAAGGGCTGCCACAGATGGGTTAATAACGGAGCCCAGAGTAAGGTGGGGCTGCTGGCTAACTACGTTGCAATAAATCTTATCTTTTATTCTAAACAAAGTTTTCTGATTTTCTTATTTTTGTCATGTGTTTTCTGAAAAAAGTTTAATGATGCATTATGATATAATGACTGAACAGAACTGAATTATCTGACTACTAATTATAAAATGAGATATATATCAATCATAAGACAGTAGTCAGAATTCATAAAAAGAAGAATCTTTACAATAGCACTTTGGAAGGAAATTGATTCTTTATTTGAAATAATAATATATTGATTTTATGATACTTTATTGCTTATAAAAAAATCTTATATAATCTCATTTGATTCTCAGAATATACCAGTGGGTAGACAGGGCAAGTCTTATCCCCATTTTAAATATAATGGAATTGAAGCTCAGAGACTTTAAATCTCTTTATCCCCAAGTCACTCTGCTGGTGAATGGCAAAACCAGTGCTAGGCTCCACTGGGATCATGGCAGATGTATAATGTTCACTGATAAATATTTCTAAGTCATGACATGTTATGTTTCATTGTAGCATTTGTTAATGCTGATACATTCAACTATATTATTGTGTTAAGAATTTCCAGAAGGAATATGAAACAATTAATATGGATTTGGCTAAAATTTTAAATGGTCTTAAATTTGATTAACTATTAATTAATTCTCCTAAGCTTCCATGAAATTGTTCTAAGAGGTGAACACAGGTATTGGGGATAAATGGTTCAGACGTCAGATGAGTTTAGGGGCTTCTGTTTGACTGTTGAACACTTTTCTTTATTGTAGGCCTTCTCAGTCTCTAATGTGTGAAGGTAATTGGGCATTTCCTGGGAGAGCATAGAAACCATTTGCTATATTTATTTAACTATTGAATTTTGTTTGTGTGGGTGATTTTTTTTTTTTTTAAGAAATCAACTCCTTGCTGGTAACTATATTCCTTTACCCTGAGCCCTCAGTTAGAGCAATGAAATCTTCTCTAAAATTTAAGTTATGTGTTTATAATATTCTTTTGTAAGAGAGATTCTTTAGATAGCATTTTCAGAATCTCTTTTGTTACCATTTTTTTAAATTGGAGTATATTACTACTAGCAATCATGGGAGAAATAAACCATAAATATCTACTTGGTAAAAAAAAAAAAAAAACCTAGAGCAAATTTCTTTAAGAAAAAGGTGAGGAAATCATCGAGAGGACTGTGTTATCAGACAAGACACAGTTGGCACCTGCAGAGAGAAAAGTGAGGCGCTTCTAAGCACAGTGAGGTTGCTCAAAGATGAGTGAGAGAAGAGGACATCAATTAAGAATTAATAAGAAAGTACAAAAATGTACAGAAGTATGCATTTATTTACATTTTTCTCCCTAAATGGCCTCAGTGAAGCATCTTGGTAACATAAGAAACATTCATATTTTGAATAGCTTTTTCTTTTCAATTAATTATTAATAAAAGACATTCTTAACATGAACTTGTAATGACGTTATATTCCATTTTATTTTGTATACATTGTTTGGTCCATTTAGACATTTTAATGTCCCTATACTTTTTTCCTAGTGTAGCTTCTTGAATTTGATACTACAAAATCATTAGTGTTATATGGTTGAATAACTATTCCCTTCTAGTTCTATATGAAAGTGAACTTCAGAACATGAAAACAAAGCTAAATCTCTAAAATTAATCTTGAACTACTGTTGCCAGTTGCCAGTTATATCCAGTGACAATGAACCCTTAAGGTATTCTCTTAATTCTTTCATAGTATTAATGTAGTATTATTTGAAATCAGTGATTTAACTAAAAAAGAATACACACATATTGTTAGCATGTTTAGAAATGAAGTTTTAGAGGGTGAATTAAAGGACATTCTTGAGCCAGGGATACAGTAAAGCATTTCTTGAAGAATCTGTTGGAATCAATTAAGAGACAGTTTTCCTCATAAGGGCAAAGATGCAGAGCACTTTTGGAATTGGTTTCTATCTTTTTTTTTTTAATCAATTTTCAACTTGTATTCTCAACTGACAGCATATTTGTCAGTTTTTGGCCCATCTGTTTGCATATACCTAAAATCTTATTAATTTTCCACCACTAGATTTTTTTCCAAGAACTTTATGACTGTGTAATTTCCCACATCTGTTTCTTCGTCATCCTTTTTTAATACGTAAAAGATTAGGCCAGTAATCCAGTCATTATTAGCGTTGTTGTTGTTTTCCAGTTCCTCGTTTGTTAGATGGTATAATTTTCTTTGTAGTTTCTCTTGCTTTCAACAGAAATGTTTGAAAATGATCTCATTTTCTCTCTGTCCCTTCATTACTATCTCTATTGAAATTCAAAAGTCTAGTTTTTTTATAAACAACATTTATGTAAGTCATGTGCCTTTTTGTGCTTTTATATCAAAGGGAAATTATAGTTAGAATCTTAAGGTTTGCTGTTACCTGATTTCTAATATGTCTGGAGTTGAGCTAAAATTTTTTCATTCTGCTTCATCTCTGGATCTGACAGGCTGTGGCCAATGCCAATTCAATTTCTTTCTTTCTTTCTTTCTTTCTTTCTTTCTTTCTTTCTTTTTGTCAACATGAAACTTCCTGTAACAATTTTTTTCTGACAAAAACATTCTGGTTCCATTGGCAATAATGATATACTGATACTTGGTCAGTCAAAATCGAGTCATTTCTGTAATTTTCCATTTCCCCTATGAGCAGTCTAGATAGAATGCTGGAATGTTGGGCGTTTACATGAAAAAAAGGGAAAAGGAAGATACATAGTGGCTCAAGACAGAAGAAGTCAACATGACTTTTTCTCTAGCATTCTGTTTTTTTCCAAAATGAAATATATTGATTGCTTCTTTAGAATATAAATGTAATTTATGATCATTGAAAAGTAACCTCAAGTAATAACAAAATATTTTAAATGGAAAGTTGAGATCCACTATATCCTGTCCCTTAAGAGTTAAATGTTTAATTCTTTGTTGTAAGTACTCTGAGACTTGCCTCTGTGATATACAAATATTCTTCTCCCCAATAGTATAATACTTTTCTACAACCTGTTTTTACTTTTACTTAGCAGTGTATCATGGACAGCTCTCCTGTGGGTCCATGTACCTCATTGAACAATAGCAACTATTCATCAGGTGCCTACTATTAGCTGCACACTGTTCTCAGTGTGGGATTACAGCTATAAGTAAAACAAACTCAGATCCTGCTTGCATGGAGCTTATATTCTAATGAGAGGGGACAGAAAATAACCAAACAAGAAAATAGCAGGTAATAATAGGGTACTACAGTGGGGTGACTTGGGTGCTCAGGGGTGACCACTTTGCAGTGGTAACCATTTAATCTGAGACTGTGAGACCATCTAGAAGAAGAGCATCATAATGAGAAGGAGCAGTGAGGACAGAGTCTAGGGTGGGAACAGTTCAGAGTTCAGGGAATAGAGAGAAGGAAGTGCAGTTGGGATTTTGTGAGCAAAAGAAGATGATATGAGGTGCAGTTGTCTGGGAAGACAGGGATCAGATCATGAAGACTGTGTTGGAATCTCAGATTTTATCCTAGTCTGATGAGAAGCTGTTAGAGAATTCTAAGAAGGAGAATGGCTTTTCTGTTTTTTGTTTGTTTTTTTGTTTGTTTGTTTGTTTTGTTTTTGGAACATTATTGTTCTTTATTTCACAAAATTGGAGTCATGCTATTCATAGTACTCTGCAGCTTTTTTTAAACCTTAATAGTATATTGTAAATCTGTTTCCAGGTCAAAAAAACATTGACCTTATATATTCTTTATAAAATATAAAATAATTTATTCAACTATTTTTCTACTTATGAAGCACTCAGATTAAGTCCATCACTGTGTTCCTACAAACAGGGCTGTAGTAAACATACTTGAATACATACATTGCTTTATGTACTGGTGCCTTTCTCTCTGTAGGAGGATGGCTTTGATCCTTTTTCATTTTAAAAGATCACTGGCTACTGAGCTCCTTGGACTATGGTCATGACAGTAAAGATGGAGAAAAGTGTACACAATATGTTTTGGAAGTAGAGCCAGCAACCTTGCTGATCATTCAGATGTAGAGGGGGATAGGGAGGGGATACAGGTGAGTCAGAAGCAGTGGTGAGAGACAGAAGAATTCAAGGTTTGGGACATGAGCAACCAAATGGATTATGGTGGCACTAATGACTTGGGGAAAAACAGGTTGGGTGTGGGGTAAAGGTCAAGACTTAGATTTTGGGCATATTAAATTAGGAAAGCTATTTTAATTTATTTGACTACATAATATTTCAATATATAGATATACGATAATTCATTAACTAATTCTCTTATTGATAAACATTTAAGCACCCCATACTCCCAGCTTTGTTATAACAAAGCTTCTTGAATATTCTTGTTTCTATAACTTTTCATGCTTATCTAATTTTTTTAAAGAGTAAATTCCTGAATGTAGAAGTGCTAGGTCAAAATATTTGTACATTTGATTGTCAGAATGCTCTGAAACTATTATTTCCCCCCAAACTGTCCATGATATTCTTGTGAAAAATCACAATGACTTTACAGCAGTTATTCTCATAAAAAATGATACTGCATGGTTGGCCTATTTTTGCCTCCTGTATTTGTCATCTTAGATGAGAGACTGTTCATTCATGTATTCATGATTTATTGTTCATTATATTTATTTAAAATGTATGGCTCTCTTCTGCATCAGATACCATATTATATGCAAGAAATCCAAAAATAATTATGTGGTAATGAATGCACAACTATATGATGATAATGTGAACAACTGATTGTACACTTTGGATGATTGCATGGTATGTGACTATATCTCAAGAAAATTGCAAGGAAAAAAATAATTATGAACAGTTCCTACCCTCAAGGAACTCATAGACTGGTCTGAAAGATAGACACAAACCCATAATTGAAATACTGAGAGAGTGGAAGAATCTGCAAGTACTTGAAGATGATTGAAGGAAGGGTGTGAAATAAGAAACATGAAACCTGAGGCTATGAAAGTAGCCAAGGACCAGATGAAGAAAGGAGTTCTGACTTGATGACAAAGGAAACACCCAGGGCACTATTTTTGTTAGATTAGGCTGGGAGCAGAAAGAATAGATGGGAGTTGCTGGGTTGGAGTCAGGGAAACTAGCAAAAAGGTTGGGGCTGTGAGGACATGAAACAATCTTTAGCAGTGGAACTAGTGAGGCAGGCAGATTGGAGAGATATTTAGTGGGCAGAATTAAAAGGACTTGGACCCTGAAAATGAGGACTTCTAACTTTAAAAGTTTCTAGCAAAGTTACTTTCTGAACTTCAGCTTATCTTTTGAATGATTATTTAGACAAATTTGCCACTATTTGAATAAACTCTACAAATTGACTTGTTAAAAAAAAGAAAAAAATCCTCTCCAAAACCTGAGAAATTAAGTTTTTCATACATTAAGATAAATTATGCTAAAATAGAAAATATTGCCATGCGGTCGGGGTTACTGCTTCTAGGGGGAGTGGCGGCCGGTAGCCGAGCCCTCAGCTCTCGGGGCTGCTTAAAGGTTACCGGCGGCGGGGGCTCTTTCCCGGAGGCGAGGGCGAGGCGGAGGACGTTGGCCAGAGTCCTCGGCGAGAGGCGTGCAAGGAGGGCGGCGATAAGGACAAAAACACTCTTCATCCAGTAGGGGTATGCGCCAAAGAGATTTATTCAGGGGTGATTACAGGTTATATAGGCTGGTAAGAGGGGCAGGGCTGGAAAGGAGGTGAAGTAGCCTAAAATGGCAATAATGAAGGGAGAGGGGCTAGGATTGGTTCTGAGAGGACGCAGGAGCCGTTGCAGCGGGCGGGGGGTTGTTCTGGCCACGGTGCATGCGCACTGGCAGTGGCAGAAGTGGCCTTGGCACAAGGGAGTATGTGGGTAAGATAAGGAAGTGGGGAAAGGGCAGTTGGGAGAAAGGCGGTTTCCTCCGGCAAGCCTCCCCTGCCAGTGGCATTTTGGGTGAGGAAAAGGGAGCTGCCTTGACCTCGCTCCTCAGGCTCGGGGGGGCTGCAGAGGGCACTCACGCCCGTACCTACTACCCTCCCCAGGGGGTGATCAGGTCCCCTGGCCCAGGCCTGGCAAGCCGAGGTACAAGCTCAGACACCCGCAATTCCCCTTTCTTTTCTAATTAGAGGAAGAGGCTTTACCGGAGAGGTCCGCTAAGGGTGAGGGAAGGGGGAGGTAAGGGAAGGGAAAAAGGGATTGACGGTGGTTTAGCGAGGCTGGAGCTCAGTGTTGGTGTGGTGCCGGGGCGCTTGACAATGGCTTCGCTGCAGCGGGCTGGGCGAAGGTGAGGGGTTTAAAGTTCAGGGGTTTAAAGTTCAGGGGTTCAGAGAAGCTGGAACTCGAGGCGAGAGCGATGTTCAGGTGATTGAGAAGGGCCTCGCGGTCGGCGGGTCGACCGGTGGCGTTGAGGTCGCGGAGGGTTGGCTGTCATCTTGGAGTGGGGGGGCGTCAGAGGTGGCGAGTCGCTGATACTGGATTTGCATGAACGAGGAAAAAATGGCATCTGTTTGTTTTCTTACAAGCTGGACAATTTTGCGTATGATGCAGGGTCCTAAGATGAGAGCTAGAATAATTATTAATAGGGGGCCAAGAAAAGGAAGGATGTATGGGAGGATGGGAGTGAAAAAACTGGACCAATAATTGGTGGCTTCACGATCTCTTTTACGCTTTTCCAGTCCCTCTCGGACCCTTTTCAGGCTGTCCTCGACGAGACCTGTGGAATTGGCATAAACACAGCACTCTTCTCCTAGGGCGGCGCAGAGGCCTCCTTCTTTGAGGAGGAGAAGGTCAAGACCTCGGCGGTTTTGGAGCACGACCTCAGAGAGGGAATTGACAGAATTTTTTAGATGGTAAATAGCGTTTTGTAAGTGACGAATGTCCTCGTCAACAGCCGCCCTGAGGTGAGTTAGGGCGGAGCCTTGACTGGCTAGTGCAGCGATTCCGGTGCCAGCGCCGGCAAGACCTAGGAGGGAGGCAATTGTAAGGACGGTGATGGGCTCTCGCTTTTGCAGAAGGGCAGGAGCTGCAGTTCTTTCCAGACGGAGGAAGAAGTCTTCTTCGCTGTGATATAAGACCCTAGGGATAAGGACAATTAGGAGGCAAGTTTCTTTATATTCACTGATGATATTCGTGCTGAGACAGGGGGTAAGTCCTGTAGAGGAGCAGAGCCATTGGGAGGAGTTATGAGGAATGAGAAATTTTGCCGAGCTACTGGGAGATGAGTAACTGGCACAGGCAGTGAGGTCGGGAGAGTTACTGGAGTGAGGGCGGACGCTCTTTCCCGTATAGGAGACTGAATGAAAGGTCAGGGGGACGGCAGAGGTATTCCAACTGCATTCCGAGGGGCTGTCTTCTGTGCTTTCTGAAAAGGAGAGGTTGGAGGCAACGGGCTCGTACAGTGAGGAAGAGGTGGAGAGGCAGAGCCAGCAGGAGGAGGTAAAATTGGGTTTGGAGGAGTTTACTGAGGTGAAGGCGGCTTGGATGAGGCTGAGGAGGGGAGAGGAATAACGAGAAGGGGGCAGAAAAGGTTGGGGTGGTGGGGTTGGCGATGCGCTGTTTGTAGCTGAGGTGCGGTTTCCGGATGCGCTGCTTGTACTTGAGGTGCGGCTGGAAGGCTTTTGAGCGCAGGTTTCTTCGACTCTGGAGACAAAGGTGGCGAAAGGCTTACTCGGCTCCTGGAAGAGCTTGGTGAATTTATTAGGCCAACAGGCAGAGCAATTGGCAAACGCTCGTAAGGCGATGCCTCTGAGGATAGTCCAGAAGGTAGCAGGGGTATTAATATAAGCAGACGCATTTAGAAATGCTCCAGTGCCCAAATAGGCTTCAGGGGGATGATAGACTCTAAGGGCTGCGTCTTGCTCACTTTGCTTAGCTGCTTCTGCCTGGAAGTGAGCACGCCAGTCAACAAACTGACCGGGGTTAAAAATTGAACGGGCAAGCGAGGCCCAGTCTTGGGGGATGCAATAGTTCATGGCGAGATCCTGTAGTATTTGGGAAGCATATGGGCTACCTAACCCGTCCTCCTTGACGGCCTTGCGAAGCTGCTTGATAGTATCTAAGTCAATGGGATACCAGTCATGCGGCCTCTGTGGGGTGGGGGCAAGGTTAAGAGGAAAACAGCGAAAAGCACGAGAGAAAGGAGGACACGCTTGCAGAGGACTTGGCGCGGGAGTGGGGGTAGGGGGAGCGTTGCCCCAAGGGTTGCCTTGAGGTGTAGAAGGCAGCCAGGGGTTGTTAGTCGGCAGGGTGGGAGGAGCGGCGGCAGCTGCCGGTAGCGGCTCCGAGGGGGAGCTCGCCGGAGGGAGAGGCGGGAGTGGGAGGCCCCAAGCGTTGCAAGATGGCGGTGCGGTAGGCGTGGCTAAGACACAAGATGGTGGATCAGCCCCGCCCTGTGAAAGGGTGGGGTTCAAGGCATAAGATGGTGGACTAGCTCCGCCCTGTGAAAGGGCGGGGTAAAGCGTATGCGGTTTCCGGTCCAGCTTAGGGCTGATGTCATCGCCGGAGCATTTCCTCCCCTCGATGGAAGAAGAAGGAGGAAGTTCGCCATCTTGGCGTGGCGCAGTGTTATTTTGCTTTTTGGGAGTCACCTCGAGCGCGTTGTTAATCTGCTCGACTAAGGACTCCGTGTCCGAGTCATGATTTGAATTAGTATCGCTATCTGAGTTTGTTGGCTGGGTTGATAGGGCCTCTTTGGATTTAACGGGGCCTCTATCAGGGGGGAGGGAGCCTTGAAGGCAGGAGCGGATGGTTATCAAGGTGGGGAGCAAGCCGGGAGGGAAGCGCTTGCTCTCATGTTCCATGGCATTAGTGACTCGATCAATAAGGCGATCATAAGTAACAGGGTCCCAAAGATGGCAAGTGGTGAGCCATGGGTTAAAGGGCAGCAGGAGATCCCAGTATATCTGCAGCTGCCGGACAGACACTTTACAGCGATGCGTGTCTAGGAGACCAGCCAGAGCACGAACTTGAGGTGCCTGACATGTAGATATACGATTACCCATAGCTGAGGGGAGAGGAGGGGGAGTTGCTCCCGAGCCGGGCCGGCCGGCTGGCGGGGAGGAGGAGGAGGAGTTGTTTACCGAGCAGAGAGAATGAGATAAACTGTGGCTGCAAGGCCGAAGGAGACGGCGAGAGCAGAAAGCAGTGCCCTTTGGCAACGAGAGCAGTCAGGGGGGGCAGTTGCAAAGAGGCACACGGCACCAAATGAGGAAATAAAGATACAAAGAACTGCAGCAAAGTAATGGAGGGGAAGAGGGAGAGTGTTAGGAGGAACGGGGGTCATAGAAGTGCGCATACAAGAGGACGAAGAGAGCGTGGGGGAAGGGAGGAGTTCCTACTGGATGAAGAGAGCGTGGGGGAAGGGAGGAGCGGCTTCGGAGCAAAGAACCTCACACGGCTCCGGAAGCGGCGAGGGAGAGGCGGCCCTTTACCTTGCAGGCGAGGAAATGGGAAGCTGGAGAGGCGTCCGGGCGAGCGGGTGACCTGCCAAACTGTCGTGTGGAGACGTTCCTCACACGGGGCACCAGTTGCGGTCGGGGTTACTGCTTCTAGGGGGAGTGGCGGCCGGTAGCCGAGCCCTCAGCTCTCGGGGCTGCTTAAAGGTTACCGGCGGCGGGGGCTCTTTCCCGGAGGCGAGGGCGAGGCGGAGGACGTTGGCCAGAGTCCTCGGCGAGAGGCGTGCAAGGAGGGCGGCGATAAGGACAAAAACACTCTTCATCCAGTAGGGGTATGCGCCAAAGAGATTTATTCAGGGGTGATTACAGGTTATATAGGCTGGTAAGAGGGGCAGGGCTGGAAAGGAGGTGAAGTAGCCTAAAATGGCAATAATGAAGGGAGAGGGGCTAGGATTGGTTCTGAGAGGACGCAGGAGCCGTTGCAGCGGGCGGGGGGTTGTTCTGGCCACGGTGCATGCGCACTGGCGGTGGCAGAAGTGGCCTTGGCACAAGGGAGTATGTGGGTAAGATAAGGAAGTGGGGAAAGGGCAGTTGGGAGAAAGGCGGTTTCCTCCGGCAAGCCTCCCCTGCCAGTGGCATTTTGGGTGAGGAAAAGGGAGCTGCCTTGACCTCGCTCCTCAGGCTCGGGGGGGCTGCAGAGGGCACTCACGCCCGTACCTACTACCCTCCCCAGGGGGTGATCAGGTCCCCTGGCCCAGGCCTGGCAAGCCGAGGTACAAGCTCAGACACCCGCATGCTAAAATAGAAAATATTGCCATTTCAAAAATTTAACAGGGAAGCTACAATTCCTAACAGGCATGAGTGCAGGAGGGAGGAGGGTTTCAGGTTGTGCACAGGGCCTCTACCGCGGGGCAGTTGGCCTCTCTCCCCTGTCAGAGAGCTAAGCAGAGAGAAGAAAACCTGGGATCCTGAAGACCTAAGGGGTGAGTGAGTTTATTTGATTGGTTCATTGATTTGAGTGGTTTGGGTGTATGTATTTGTATATACATAATAATTTTTGTAAATAGGTTTTGTATATAGGCACATTTATATATATAGTAATTTTTGTATATAGGTTTTGCATATAGGCCGTATCTGTTGTAAACAAACATGTAAGTATTTCCAAAAAAAAGCGTTTGTTTGTTTGTTTTTTAATCTCTAGGTCATTTTGAGGCCTTTAAGATTGTTATTCCATTTCTCAGAATTGTATAGGGGGTAGGAATTGAATGTACCTCTGGTATGGTTTTCCATCTTTTTGTTTTTACCATTTTTGTTTTTATAGACTTGTGATATTTCAAGTTTCTAATTCATTTTAGAATCTTAACATTTTATTTGCAGATCTAAGTGAATAGTTTGAGAGAAAATATATAAAGAAAATTTTGCCGATTGCTGTTTTATACAACACAAACTTATTTTACCATTGTTTCATGCCTTGTCAAAAAAATTGGCAATTTTCTAAGCTATTTTGCTTTTCTGAATTTTATATTTTCAGCTCAGAATGCTAACTGCACATTTTTTTTATCATTTCTACATTATTTAACATTTATGAAGCCTTTTTACTGCCTCTTTTTGTAAAGAAAAAAAAAAAAAAAACTTCCGTATACACCAAAGAATAGCTAAGGTTTTCTTTGGTTTTCCTGAAAAGAGAATTAAGACCTGAAATGATATTTTGACTTTGTAATCTGAAATAAAGCAGAGAGAAATGTTGTCTGGACCCTTTCTTATTAATTTAGTCCTCTAAAGGCATACAGCAATAATTGAGGTGAAAGGTAGAGTAGTGCCAATTATGACAAGTTGTATGAAGTAAAAGGCAATCCACTATTGGATGTGGAATATTGTTCTCATTGGTAAAGAAGGCAGCAGACATTGAAAGTTGCAAAAACAGTGGAAATACTAATTTTTGCAGGAGTTTAATCTTCTCTGTTAGTTTCCAGACAGAATAATTTACCAATAAAACTAGCAGAGCTTGTACAGTTATCAGAGGTAATTCTGTAGACCCTCTCTCAATATTTTAGCCTGGTTATAATCATAATAAAATGAACTTCAGGGATGGGCTTAAAAGGGAATAGCCACATTATAGTCAAAGGAGATTATGCAGGAGGGGCTGTTCTGAATGAGGTCTGGTTGGGATTTATGGTCTTATGGTAAGTAAGGATATGAATCTATTTTTTTTAGGAGCTCACAGAGCTATCTCATTCTCCCCACACACTTGGTTACAGTAAATTGGGGCAATTAAATGGGGCAGGGTTTATGATTCAATTTGCCATTCTCTAGGAGCTGCTATGTAAACCTGTGTATAGGTCAACCTAAATATTTTTTAGTCAAAAAAAGAAAATCCTGATTTTGACATACACCCACTTAGATTGACCTTCTTCCTGAAAATTCTTTCAGGACATAGTGAATACTCCAATCTTAATACCATCTGCTTTCATTCATCCTTTCCAGACAGCTGGGGTAGGAAAGGTCTGGCTATAATAAGACACCCAGAATTTACAGGCATCACAACCAGATATCACAAACCAACACATATGGCATACTTACTATAATTAGATGTAATAGTAATATTGGAACTTCACATTTATGTTGGACTTTATAGTTTTATTCTTATCACAGCCTTCTGAAATATTATCATTATGCCCACTTTACAAATAAAATGGAATTTGTTCAGGATCACACAGATATTAGATGTTACATGTGATACTTGAACCCAAGTCGTCTCATTCTAAGCATGGCGCTCTTACCACCGTACTATCTACTGTGTTAAAAAATATGCCCAATATTCACCACTTACCTCTGAATATCAAAAACTACAGAAATGTTTTCCCTGATACATAAAATGGTTCACATTACATCAATTTTCAATTTAGTATTATACTGGGAATGGCACAACTCTCACATGGAAAAAAAAACCAGTTATATCAATAGATAAAGATGCCACTTATCTTTGAATTAAGTACTAAATCAGTAACCTGGATTTTATAAGATAGTTACATTATGTCAGCAAAGTATTAAAGACATAATTGAATGCTGACGTTTTCTGTTAACTAAATAATATTTTTTTGGAGAAAAAAGGAGACTAGGCAAGATACAATGTTTTCAGAATGGAATTTAAAGCATTTTTATGAAAGTAAATCAGTATAATTTTCTATAATACATTTATTCCTAGCAAGCACTCGATAGTCACTACATAGTAAAAGAAAGCTAATATTCAAGATTAAACAAAAATGTCAGTAAACATACTTCTGTTAATAGATATTTGGAAAACCATGTGTTCTCTCTAAAAATAATAAAGCGTTTACTTCAAGTTAAGGGGAGCAATGGACCTTAGAGATCTTGTGGACAGTAAGATTGATGTTTCTTTAAGGCAGGGTTTTGAAGCTTCAGGCACAGTTTTCACTGAGCAGAAGTCTATAACACTTAAACATCAAGGGCACTTATCTGGTGATTGCAAAAATTGCAGTGAGACTTGACTACGGTACTTAGTAAGACAGTGACATTTTAGGTATTTTCTTCATGCTCTTTTCAGCAGCTGGTTTTATGGCAGGTGCTTCCTATGACTTTCTGGAACAACAACCAGAAATATGGCGTCAGAGGTGCTAATAGGATGAATGGTTAGAGAAGACAATGGCTTCCTGATACAGAATTGAAGAATTACCTAACAAGCTTCCCATTTTAAGAGTGAAATGCTATTAAGAGAAGTACCTCTAGGAAGAGAAACAGATATCTGGAACAGTATTTGAAATTAGACTATCATTTATTCTGAAAGTTTAAAATTTTTTTAAGAATACTTTTAACTGACTGTGTAGAGAGCATTTTTCTGATAGTGTTTATTTACCCCCCAGACATTGAGTATTTCTTGCATCTGTATTCTGCTTTGAATGGCAGTATTCAAGATTTTTGTACCAAGGAGGAAAATTAAATCCTAGTAATGTCTTTAATTGGAAATACATAAGGCAGAGAGTTCTACTCCTTACAAATCCAGCAGTTATTACAAGCATTTCAACGTCTTTGCAGAAGCATGAGGTAGACTAAAATTCATTTTTATTCTCAAAATTCACATTTCACCTATATTCTTCAATGCCATTCATTCTCCCTCATAACCATTCTCTTTTCTCCTCAATACATAAAAATGCAAGTATAAAGTTTATATATATATATATATATATATAGAAAGAGAGAGAGAAAACCACCTATATGTAGTCCACAAAGTTAGAAAATATTAGATAGGAGAGTCACAGTCTGTTGACTTCATCGTGGATCTGCTTTGTATGCATTATATCCACTCTCAATGTAAGTATTTAGAACAAGGCCTGGCATGTAATAGATATTCAATAGTAGACATGTATAATGAGGACATGAGTCTCTAGTTCACGGTAGGTTCTAAATAGATATTGATGGTGATTTAAAAGAGCTTGCTGTCAAGGGTTGATAACTCCTATCTCAAATAGAGCCCCTTATGGAGCTCACATCTAGTGAGGTACATTCCAGGAACTGCAAGGTTTTGGGTATGCCAGGAGCAGAGTTTGCCAAGGAATGTGGAAGTGGGGCAGAGGATAGGAATTTCACCTAACAGGAGGGGGAAGATCATGGTAAGCCTTCCCGGGATAGATTGTCTCATAGTCTGGGGTCAGCAGTGACAAGCTCAAATGCCTACAGAGACCAAGCAGTCACATAAGTTAATAAAACATGATAGACCCCCTTGGTTTATCTTTCACTTTTCTACTTTTGATAGCACCATCCAAGAAATTTTTTTTTTTTCTTTATAACTCTGCTATCTGTGAAACAGTAGTGTAACCCTTTAATTAAATACCTACTGGTATTCCACTTTAGTAACACTGATAGACTTGGGGTAGGCTTGGGAGGGTGGGGACATGATCTACGTAAAGGTATCAGGCACTTCTCAGATCTTATCAGTTAGTGCCATGTGGAATTGTTGCCTGATCACCTATTTCAAGTTAAGCTAAAAATCTGGATTTTAATTTAAAAATTTCTCACTTTTTAAATGTTAGTGACTGATTTTAAAATATTTTTAGAGTGTATAAATTGAACTATGCTGAATAGTGAATTTACCCAGAGAAACCATTAAGGAGTCTTAAGGGGGCGGGTGTGCAAAATGATCAAATATTCAGTTTTGGAAGGTCACTGTCAGTATAGTACACAATGTAGGGCATGAATTGAAGAAGGTTTTAGGTTTGAGGCATGGATACCAACTGGTAAGCTTTAGTAACAGTCCAGGCAACAGTTAATCAGGGCTTTGTTGACATCAGTGATGGGGTGGGGGTGACAGTGTAGAAAAGGAGTAAAAATCATGACATACAGCAAGTAGATAGCAGATTATCATCAGTCTTAGAATACAGTGTTTTATGTGTATACACTAAATAAGAGTATAAATTGATACTGTAATGAAGAGTAAAAGCTGTACTCCTTGGGTTTATAGGTATTTTCTGAGAACAATGAAAAAAAAAAAGGATGGGCAATAAACTGTTAGGGAACACAGACATATTAAAGGAAAGAATTAGTTTAGGCATAGGGAAGAATTTTAAAAATAAAGGAATTGTGGAATATTTGGAAAGATTTAATAGTTCAAATATTTCATCTGCAAAGTTGTAGAAACCACAAAAGAGGCTTTAAATTAAATAATTTATCTCACATTTGAAAAGTAAAATTCCAGGGCTAGCTGGTAAAGGGAGCAGTTCAATCAGGGGCTCCAGTCTTGCCATCTCTCTGCTCTGCTGTGTTCAGCATGTTGGTCTGTCCTCTCAGGCCGCATCGCCTCATGGGTGCAAGATGGCTGCCACAGATCCAGGAACACATGCAGAGGCAGAAAGGGGACGTTTTAAAAGCAAGTATACCCTCAGAGAAGTTCTGTTCTTATGTCTTATTGACCAGAATTGCATCACATATCCTTTTTAAACCTGTCTCTGGCAAAGAGAATGGAATTATCACAGTTGACTAATTTTCACCTCTTGAGACAGCACAAAGGGCTATCACCTTCCCTGAGCACACCGGGTTTTCCCAGGAAAGTCAGCCGACATTTGCCTCCCTAAGGGAATTTGGTAACATCTCCCCTGGGGTGTTGTATGATAAACAGGTCAATAGGATTGATGTCAGGGGCTTTGGAATAGATTTGGGTTTGGGTACCTCCCTTTCCACTTAACAATCTTTGAGACCTTGAACAAGTTCCTAGCCCTCTGTAAATCAGTTTTCTTACCTGTAAAATGGGGATAATTTTAGGTCCTCTTAATCTAATAAGTGAGCTGATATATGTAAGATATTTAGTTTTGTGACTATTTTAAGTGCTCAATAAATGGTAGTAGTGGGGTTATAAGTCATCTTTAAAAGACAGTCCAGTTTTAAGTTCTGAGTTTGAAAGAGAACTTTTGAATTGGTCTAAGAACAAAACTCTTACCAATAGGAAACATTTTAAAAATACGTAGACTATTGTAAAGTTATTTTAATAGTATCAGCCTTCCCCTTTATTCATACAGAAGTAGTGTTCTCATGTCTCATGGGGTAGAAGGGTACTGGACAACCCTCGGGGAACTGGCTGTGATCCCATCCCTTTCCCTGCTGGAGGCCCGGGCCTATCACTTCTCGCTGAAAAGAGAGAGAAGAGAGTGTGCCTGGCCTCGGTTACCTTAGGCATCCTTCCCAGCTCCAGTCGTCTGTGCTCCTGCTGCAGAGTCAGCTGTCACGCAGCTACATTTGAATACTTTCTGTAATTTGCATTCATTCCTTTGAATGTTTAAACAGTTCCTCTGCTCCATAACCTAGAATATTCATTAATGTAGAGAAAGGTATTGAAAAACATAGATTACTTTCAAAATAAAGACAGGAGCAAGAAAACATCTATTAAACTACTATAATAATCAACACACCAAATTAAATGCTTCTTTTTCATATATACTGAGAGTGATTGTTTGTAGTAGTAAGAAATCCAGCTCCTGTAAGCCTCAAATTTCTCTGGGGGAACTTCACTGGTCCCAGCGTATGGCATTGTGATGACGTTGCTGTAATTTATGTAAATGCATTGTCAGAGATGAATTAAAACTCATAGTTATAAATCTAGAAGGACACAGCTCCAACTCACACAGATTTATTACTTTCAGACATATATATCAAGCCTCTGGAATTCCTACCTCTACTATAGACAGAGGTTAAAGAAGAAGGTAACAGCTTACATGCCATTACACATAGATAGTAGTTTGTCATGCCTTGGTAGTGCTGGGAATACCAGATATAAGCACATGGGCAGTATTTCACCGAACACGTTTCTACTCACCAAATTGCGGCAAGAATGCTAAAATCAAAGAAAGCACTGAACAAAGAATCAGAAGACTTAGTCTTAGACACATTTACTAACTTTGTTACTTCTTGGACCCTAAGTTTACTAACTATAACAGTTTTTTCAAAAACTATTAATACCAAGCCCAATACATGACATGGTTTTTGTGAGCTAGCCATTCATTCATTCATTCAACAAATGTTTGCGGGGTTCCTACTATATAACAGAGGCAAATTTATTTTAATATTAGACTGAAAGAAATAATTGAGTCCAACAAGTATATTTTTGCAAAAGAGGGAACTGAGGCTCAGAAAAGTAAGGTACCTTACAGAAGCACATGAAAGATCTTTTGAAAATGGCAAAGCCCAAATAAGAGAAAATAATCATTAATTGTAAGACAAAGCCATTTTATTGTCTCCTTTATATGTGTTCAGTGTTTTTAGTTCTGCATACATGTTTGTATCTGTCTAGAAGAACCTTTTATATAAATTCACTGGGCATTGTCATTTAGTTTTGTTCTTTCCAAACCTGGTAACCTGTCGAATCACATGAGAAATTTCAAAATAGATTCCCCACAATTAGACCTTCTTAATCAGAATCTCCAAGGAAGAGACCCAGGTAGCTACATTTTTATAGAGTGCCCCTAGGTAACTGTAAAGCAGGCTGGAATAGAGAAGCTCTCAGCTTACTGAATAAAATAACAGACTAAGTGAGGAACAAATAATGGGTGTCTTATTATTATTAAT